>NC_135659.1:93995731-94183919 GCF_964188315.1 Podarcis muralis
GCCTACAATCTCCCCGTATTTGTCTCCAAGATATTTGGACCCTAAGAAGCTTCAGTCTGGAGCCTCTGTCTGGAAACAAAGCCGGTGGACTAAACAAAGCCAGTTTCTAAACCGCCTGCCATTCTTTTGCACCAGAAGCCACAGCATCCAGAGAGTCGGCTGCAGGAAGAGTTTTGCGCATTCTTCAGACTGACATCTGACGGAGTGATTTGTCAGGTAAACAGCCCTCGCTCTGTTCCTAAGTCACTAGCCGTGGCATTTCAGTTTGAGTTTAACTCATGTGATGGAAACTTACTGGCTGGTGTCCTTCCTCCTTGTTGTTCACGTTTCACGCTTCACTGCTTTAGTCATTTCGATGTCCTCCTCTCTGGAGTGGGCCTCGCCGTCGGCAGTAATGCATTATTAACTTTCCCTTTCTGGGCACAAGCAATCAAAAATTAATAAACGCATACAAAGTATTTCCAGTTCAGCTGCCTCTCTTCTCTCTCTCTCTCTCTCTCTCTCTCTCTCTCTCTCTCTCTCTCTCCCTCCCTCCCTCCCTCCCTCCACCAGCACCCCTCACTTTTGTTAACAAACATCGTTGATGTGATGCACTCCTGCAGCTGTCACAACCCACTTGCTCCGAAAATGGCATTTTACCCGAATGAGTGGATGGAATTTGCTGCCCGACATCTTAATCCAATTCCCGGCTCATGGATGAAAAGTCTTTGTTTCATCAGGGCCTTGGCAAACCCTGACCTCCTTAACTCCTTCTTTTATTATTATTGGAGGTTTAATGGATCACATCTTTAAGGGAGGGGAGGGAGAACGGAAAGGGGGGTGAGTTCGTGGGGGTCTCGTTCGGCTTTTCTGTAGATGGAAGCAAACTGGACAGCTTCTTTTGTTAAAAGTCAAATTGATGCTTGGATGCTTGGCATTAGATGAACATGTCCATTTTGGTTTCTCCCAGTTTCTAATTTTTCTACAATTAATTTTGCCCCATTTCTTCATCAGTTTGCTAATTCCCCAATCAAAATTGTCACCAAGCAGTTTTGTGCCTATTTCTTTAAATATATACACTTCTGCAAGCAATCCCCCCAATGTAACATAGGTCGCACATTGCTGTTAACACCCTCCCCCCAAAATTCCATTTTCATACACACATTTTGGCTGAATAATTTTATTGTGAAATTCAGAGATGTGTAAATTTTGAAGGCTGGCTGTATTTCAAACATATGCAAACCTATTAAGACCAGCCTTAGCACTTGTTTTCCAATCCTTACCAAAAAGAGGGGGAAATTCTGACACATTGTCTACTAGGCTTTAAACAATTGGTGAAATATTTTCAACAGTGTATTCCCCCCCCCCAGCACCAGATTTAGGTTTGATGAGGCCCTAAGCTACTGACGGTAATGAGGCCCTTTCTATGTCCAGCTGTCCTTTGTCCACAACAAATTGTCACTGGTTTTTGTGTTGAATATATGCTATATGGTAATTTATGGACCTTATAGGTATCTAAAGCCAATTGCATATAACAAATAGCAGCCTACATAGTGTCTTCTCCTTCATGGAGAGCACGTGTTGCGGTGGGGGCCGCCAGGACACTCCAAAGTTGGGGGCGGGCTAACTGATCGTTGGCCACTGATGCGATTGGGGCTTCCATTGTTGTTGGGAAGAAATTAATGTTGCCATTTATTGATTGACAGCCAGAAATGCTAAAACTCCTTGCACGAGGCTAGGACTTCCTCTTTTCGCCCGTGCAGCGGATTGCCCGTCCCTCCCTCCCTAGAATAGGGTTGTTCGCTTTGACCTTGCTATGCCTGTCATGGGGTCGTCTGCTTTGGAGCGGGGGCCCGGTAGGAATTTTGTCCATCTGGCTGATTGGCTGGGGCCATTTGGTTTTTGCCTACTGCGTAGCAAATCGTCACAACTTGTAAGGTTGCTGTTAGGCATTGGTTTATGGTTTGGTTGGTTGAGGGGCATGGATTGGCTGTGCCTGCCCCTCTAATGCTGTTGCTGCAAGGGATTCCGTTAAAGGAATTGGGGGCTAACTATTGCTTGTCCACTCTGTCAAGGGGGCTCGGGCCATAGCAATGAGCTCCTGGTTGCATTTGGGGTGAGGGCAGGTTCCCTGCTCCACGTAACCCCCAAGTGTATTCCCCCATTCTGACTTTCGCATCGTGCGGAATGTCAGTCTGTCCCCCATGGTGGGGGCAGATAGTCGCAACCAATGCCTAAGCAACCACTCACAAATTTGTATTTTAATAAAGTTGTGGCCAAAATTATGCCAAAAACCTTAAACAAAAATTCTGTGTGATGTGTGAGTTATTGGGGTGGACCTGGGGACCTCGACACGCAAACAGCCTTGCTGTATGTAGGTTTTATTTTATTTGCTTTTTATCTTCTATTTTGGAAATGTACATCCAGGTTTTTTTCCTTAATTTTTTTGGGGGGCCCCCAAGAGAGCGGGGCCCTAAGCTACAGCTTGTTTAGCTTATACATAAATCCAGCACTGTTCTTGTGTGGTTTTCACTGAGGAGAAACAGGCATCTAAAATCCTGACTGAGAAAATAGCATGCTTTTTGGAAAGGACAGTTTGAAGTAATGAAATGACCGGTGGGGGAAAAGGGTTACTGTATTTTTTGCCCCATAGAGTCAAAGCCACTTGGAAGACAGTTTGACATGGAGAAATAGCAGTACATTGGGGAAAGGGTTAAGCACCACCCCCTTCTCCTCTTGACCCCTATCCAGTTCCATCTCTTCTCCAGATACAGCTTTTTCCTTTCCAAATGGACTAGCTGGCTCCCCATGCACTCAAATTTATTTATCGTTCTCGACATTAATATTAATTGAACTTATTAGTTGCAAGTAGTCTCCAAGCAGCTTACAATAATTTCATGAGCATAAGCATAAATAAGAAAATATATTATCATAAAATATATCATAACAGAATAACAGATCCCCCTTTTTTAAAAAAAAAATCTACAGTCACAATAAAGCAGCAGCGAGAGCTTTGACGGCAACAAATTGTCGGTGACAAATAACAACCATTATTATAGTCCATAAAATGCCCGGGAAATGAGGCAACGTGCCAAAAAGATGTTAGTGAATTGCCTTTCATGCTGGGCTGGTCCACCCAGTGGCACCTCCATGGGCACCCCATCTGCCCTGCTACCTATGCCAGTGATGGAGAAGGAGTGCCGGCTTTGGTGCCGATTTCCAGCAAGATCTTGCCCAAATGGCCCAAAGTAAATTGCTGCATCTCACCTCATGGAAATTCCAGTCTTGCATTTCCCCTGAAGCAAGGACTTTCAGCTGAACAATGGGAGTTTCCCACTAGTGGAAGAGTTTCTTGGGATGCTACCCATGGCATGGAACCTTGGATCAGACTGTGACCCAGCAGGGAGCTGCAAGCCACCTACTGAAGACCAAGGAACTAGACCAGGGACAAGCAATGTCATGCGTTGCTGATGGACTCCAACGCCCACCATCCCTGGTTGCTGGTAAGGCTTGACTACCATAATGACCTCAGGATTCTAGATGCCTCCAAGGGCTGGGAACCTGGAGGTGTTTTCATTAAAGGAACTATACCTAAGCTGAAGCCTGTGGCAGATGCCATGGCATCATTTCCGCCGATGTCTACAATGTGGCAGCATATGAATAAAATATACTGCAAATACATATCCGCAACAGCTCAAGCCAACCCTGATGACATCTTTGGCATTCTGAAGTCACTAAAGCACTGTCTGCAGATAGAATTGCATTGGCCGTTCCAAGGTCTTTGGTGAAGAAACCTGATGTGCACTTTCAGCTGTATCCTGAAGGAGTGTCTCCAACCCCATCGTCCCCTACTGAGGTCCAGCTCCAAAGGCCTTCTGGCAGATCCCTCACTGTGAGAAGTGAAGTTACAGGCAACCAGGCAGGGGGCCTTCCCTGTGGAATGTCCTCCCATCAGATGTCCAAGAGATAAACAACTATTTGACTTTTAGAAGATATCTGAAGGCAGCCCTGTATCGGGAGGTTTTTAATGTTTGGTGGTTTATTATGTTTTTATTTGTGCTGGAAGCCTCCCGAAGTGGCTGGGAAAACCTAGCCAGGTGGGTGGTGTATAAAAATTATTATTATTATTATTATTATTATTATTATTATTATTATTATTATTTCCTCCTTGGACTGTGCTACAAACAGGGATGTGCCTTTCTTCTTCATATGCTTGTCTAGGTTTAAAAGAAGAAAGAAACCTTCACCAATTATTAAACATGGGGACATCAGTAAGAGAAGTTGGTACCAAGCAATCTGGCTAGTTTGCAGTGGAGAGAGGGTTGACTCTTACAGTGGAAGTAGAAATTGTCATCATGAGTAAGGTAAAGGTAAAGGTACCCCTGCCTGTACGGGTCAGTCTTGACAGACTCTAGGGTTGTGCGCCCATCTCACTCAAGAGGCCGGGGGCCAGCGCTGTCCGGAGACACTTCCGGGTCACATGGCCAGTGTGACATCGCTGCTCTGGCGAGCCAGAGCCGCACACGGAAACGCCGTTTACCTTCCCGCTAGAAAGCGGTCCCTATTTATCTACTTGCACCCAGGGGTGCTTTTGAACTGCTAGGTTGGCAGGCGCTGGGACCGAGCAACGGGAGCGCACCCCGCCGCGGGGATTCAAACCGCCAACCTTTCGATCGGCAAGCCCTAGGTGCTGAGGCCTTTACCCACAGCGCCACCCGCGTCCCTTTTGTCATCATGAGTAGCAGCCAGCAATAGCCTTACCCTCTACGAATTTCTCTTTCAAGGCCAAACAAGTTGGTGACTATCGCTGCTTCTTGTGAGAGACAATTGTATAGTTTAACTACGAGCTGTGTCCCGAGTTCACCCGGAATGGTGAACTCGGTTCTAGGCTCAATTAATCCGTGAGTATCATTTTGAATTTGTAATATGCGCCTCTGAAAAATTGAAAGCTCTATCAGGTTTGTTTCTTTGTTTTGAGCCTGACAGCTGCAGCTAAAATAGTAAACAGACCTACAGGCATGTAAATGGCAAGGGGATCATTAGTAAATAAGGCTGTTTACCCTTCGAGGGCTGATGCACCAGGTTGAGGTTCATCTACCAGTATTTGACAGGATGGCATATACCGTGGTGTCAGGCTGGTGGGAGTGATCAAAGCTGCAACAGCTGGAAGAGTTTTCAGCAAAAGGGGCTCATTGCACTTAAATCAAGAGAGGATAGAATCACAGAATAATAGACTCAGAGTTGGGTCCAGAGTTGGCAAAACATATTTGGTGTTTCACAACTTTCTGACTAGTTGCAGGACCTTAGCCAGACCTTGCAGAGTACATGCAGAATCCACGGAAGCAATTGGTGACTTGGCTGCAGCCAGGATAGACGAAGCAGAAACCAGGAACTTGTAGCTAGGTGTTTATTATATACAGTGGACTATTTACAGGAACAGAACACGGATCTTTTGCTAGCTCTCTCTGACACAACTCACAACTCCTACACTGACACAGAACTCTGAACCACGAACTCTGAACTAACGCATTCCAGTTAGTAGACCATTAATTATCACTCCTTTGAGAGAGCTTGACCAATCAGGGAGCTGTCTCCATGTCTCTGTTATCACCAGGCAGACTTACTCCTTCAGATTGCCTTCTGGCTGTCTGCCAAACCTTAATTGACTCTGTGTGAGTAGCTGCACATACACAGTTTCCCAACATCTCAACTAAAGCATCCATGACAGACTGCTATCCAACCTCTGCTTAAAAACCTCCAAGGAAGGAGAGTCCATAACCTCCCAAGGAAATCCATTCCACTGTTGAACAGCTCTACCTGATGTTTAATCAGAATCTCCTCTCATGTAACTTGAAGCCATTGGTTCGAGTCCTACCCTCCAGAGAAGGAGAAAACAAGCTTGCTCCATCTTCCATGTGACAGCCGTTGAGATCTTTGAAGATGGCTATCATATTTCCTCTCAGTCTCCTCTTTTCCCAGCTACATTATCCCTCATCCCTTGAAACTGGAAAAAATATGGGGGGTGGGAGAAAAGCAACTTTGCTATGACTCAAAATCCTAGTGGAAAGTAGATCGGTATGCACAATTTTCCATGTTGTATTCTGTACCTAGGGTAGCTTCAAGAACTACTAGAAATGGAATTAAATTGCTCTCCCCAGATCTCCTCTATGGTGGTGTAGTCAACGTAGTGCCCTCTAGGTACTGCTTGACTCCAATTCCCATCATCCCCAGTCAGCAAGGGCCAGGGATGACAAGACTTGCAGCTCCATTTTTCACAGCGCCCTCTGCTGGATGGAGGACTTATTTCTTTGTATGTTTCTGAATGGCCGCACACTCAAACATAAAATCAAGGCTTAGAATGTTAGATGTACTATCTCAGGCATAAGCAAACTCCAGCCCTCCAGATGTTTGAGACTATAGTTCCCATCATCCCTGACCACTGGTTCTGTTAGCTAGGGATGATGGGAATTGTAGTCCCAAACATCTGGAGGGCCAGAGTTTGCCTATGCCTGTACTATCTTATGAGAAGAATAGTTGACTGTGTAAGCATGCAGATCTCAAATATTTCAAACAATTACGCTGGCTGATCACCTTGAAGGTAAGGGTTCCTATGATCCAAATGCATGAACCCCACCTTAGAAAAATTCCTGTTAAGATCAAAGCATTCTGCCAGCTTTTGAGAGCTCATCAGTTTACACCCTCATTCCCTTGATCTCTCTTCTCAATCTGCTGCCTTAATTGGTGTTATTCTAATAGGATTGCTTTACTGCATGTTTTAATTAATGGGTATTTGTATTTTAAACTTTGTTTTATTCTTTTTTAAAGCTGCTTCAAAACTTAATTTGGAATTAAGTGGCAAATTATTTAATAAACAACCACAATCATATAAAACCTCTCAAGGCCAACGTGTTGGCTGTCCCTGCTCAATAGATTCTGATGTCAAATATTTCGTTTCACTCCTCGACCAAAGTTTGGGGCAGGTTGAGATGGAGAAGTTCTACTCTAGCTCAGATTTTCCTTTGAAGTCAACATTGCAAGCCACTGAGATTCACATCTCTGAGCTGGGAAATGCAAAATTCAGCACCATTACCGTTGATTATTCACAAAATGTTTGATACTACTCTTTGGCTCTTAGTGATATTTGGACCCAGTGTTGGATATTAGGCAGTTGATATGAGATAGCAATTTCCAGTTTCTGTGAAAGCAGCAATGGATATCATAACAGATTGATAGTGGCATAAGCTTTCATAAACTGGATAGAATCAAGTTCCTTAGAGGCTCAAAGTATCCTCAGCTGGGGGGGGCATGTATATTTGGGAGGTGGAGGATTGTAAACCTTGGGATCAAATGGCAATCAAATTGGGAGGGAAACATACGTTTCATGCACAGCAGCAATTCTACGTACAGCAGAAGTTAAACTTAGTGACCTGTGACAACAGCAGTAATTGACAGTGATTTAACACCACCGTTCTAACAATGCTAAGTTAGGCATCAGGTCTCTCCCCAGAGTACACCCTCTTATCTGTGGCAGAGGCTTGCTCATTTATCCAGTCTGTATCGCAGAATAGCTCTTGTCTCTCAGTGGGGAGCGGGGAGCACTTTATACATGATCAGAAGATCATTTCCCTATTGCTTCATGTAATCTCAGGCTGCATCATAGCGCTAAATCAGGTTGTGGAGCAAAGCTTTGCCTTTGCACTTTGTGGTCTGTTAAGCACCAACCTATCCTATCTCTTTGTTATTCTCTTGGAACATAAATTGAGTTCTTGTCTAGGCAAGAAACCCAGTCTGATATCTTTGCACCCCAGTGAGGTCTGACTGGATTGCGGGAGGCTATTAAATTACACAGTGGTCCATGTCTTGCAAGATGCCTGAATTGCCAGAACGAAAAACAAAGTGGCGGTTGAGAGATGGAGTGAACAAAATGGAAGGGATGCAGAGCACCTGCTTTGCATACACAAGGTCCAACACTCAGTTTCCAGCATCTCTAGGTCCCTTGCGTGAATCCCTGGAGAGCAACTGCCAGTTAGCATACCCTCCAAATTATTATAATCACAATTCAGGGCATTGCCCGCCACCATGCGCGCCCACCACTGCCTCCCACCACCACTGCCATCTTTGTTGTTGTTGTTTAGTCCTTTAGTCATGTCCGACTCTTCGGGACCCCATGGACCAGAGCATGCCAGGCACTCCTGTCTTCCACTGCCTCCCACAGTTTGGTCAAACTCATGCTGGTAGCTTTGAGAACACTGTCCCACCATCTCGTCCTCTGTCATCCCCTTCTCCTTGTGCCCTCCATGTTCCCCAACATTAGGGTCTTTTCCAGGGAGTCTTCTCTTCTCATGAGGTGGCCAAAGTATTGAAGCCTCATCTTCAGGATCTGTCCTTCCAGTGAGCACTCAGGGCTGATTTCCTTCAGAATGGATAGGTTTGATCTTCTTGCTGTCCATGGGACTCT
This sequence comes from Podarcis muralis, assembly GCF_964188315.1. Taxonomy (NCBI): domain Eukaryota; kingdom Metazoa; phylum Chordata; class Lepidosauria; order Squamata; family Lacertidae; genus Podarcis; species Podarcis muralis. Next base: position 94,004,169 of record NC_135659.1, read on the forward strand.
CAAGAGTCTCCTCCAGCACCATAATTCAAAAGCATTAATTCTTTGGCAATCAGCCTTCTTTATGGTCCAGCTCTCACTTCCATGCATCACTACTGGGAAAACCATAGCTTTGACTATATGGACCTTTGTCGGCAAGGTGATGTCTCTGCTTTTGAAGATGCTGCCTAGGTTTGTCATCGCTTTTCTCCCAAGAAGCAGACGTCTTTTAATTTTGTGATTGCTTTCACCATCTGCAGTGATCATGGAGGCCAAGAAAGTAAAATCTCTCACTGCCTCCATTTCTTCCCCGTCTATTTTCCAGGAGGTGATGGGACCACCTTGCTCCCCCTCTGGCGCAGCTCGACCAGCCCTTCTCGGCCAGTGCAGTCAGACCTTCTCCCTTGGCGCACACCATGTGAGCAGGCCTTCTTGGTGCTCCTTGGCCAACGCAGAGCGGGCCTGGCTCCTAGTTTCCTCGTCTCTGTGCTTCACCACCATTTCTCTGCTCCCAGCCCATCACATCAGTGTTTTTCCTGCTCCCCGATGCCCACTCTGATTAGAGGAGAGTGAGGCTTCTACCAACAGCCACTGCTAAAATTATTAAGACACTGGGAAGAGGGAAAGTTGTGCTCCTCAGTAGCAGCTGCCCAAGAGAGGATGCATAGATCCCGGGACATTCTGGGATTCAATAAGAAGCCAAGGGGTCTTCTGTACATTTGTGATGTCCTAATAAAAATGAGACACTTGGGCCGTATGAGTCTGTGTAGACCATATTGACTCAGCTGCCCAAGTTCCTATGATTAACCAAACAAACCCCTGTGTTGCAAAGAGAACGTCAGCAATATCTAGGCAGCACGATGACCATGTACATATGCAATAGACAATCTTTATAGAATTCCTTCAAACCATAACAAGTACAAAATGAAATCTTTAGTCTCAAAGACTCTGAAAATCTTTAAATGAAGCGAGGTACCAGACTTTGTACGATGAAAGACAAGCTGTGAAGCTTTGTGTATTCAGCAAATATGATGTCCAACACTGAACAGTGATTTCGGATATTGACTACTGTTTCATGGAATTCTTCATCAGTGTGGTGGGAGGATATAGAATTGCTTCATAAACTGAAAATAAAATTTTACAGACGATGACCTGCATGACATATCACTTTACAAAAATTATAAACTATAATACAAACAGTAATGAACAAGCGTACATACCCCATCTTATTTTGAATGATTGTATGTAAATGAAAATATCAAATGCTGTGGAACAGTGCTTATGTAATAGTGTAGTCACTGCTGCTAACAATATTTTTTGAAAAACATATAAAGCCAACTCCAGGTGGTGCTAATAACAAGGAGGTTGAGTTTAAAGGTACAGTGCAAAGTAACAATACTAATACAAGGAGATTGGGATAAAAGGAGCAGTACAAAGTTGCAGCTTGTCTTTCACCGTACAAAGTCTGGTACCTCACATCATTTAAAGATTTTCAGAAACCTTGAGACTAAGGATTTCATTTTGTGCTTGTTATGGTTTGAAGGAATTCTATAAAGATTGTCTATTGCGTATATACATGGTCATCGTGTTGCCTAAGTAAAGGTAAAGGTACCCCTGCCCATACGGGCCAGTCGTGACCGACTCTAGGGTTGCGCGCTCATCTCGCTCAAGAGGCCGGGAGCCGGCGCCATCCGAAGACACTTCCGGGTCACGTGGCCAGCATGACGAAGCTGCAACTGGTGAGCCAGCACCAGTGCCGCACACGGAAACGCCGTTTACCTTCCCGCTATAAAGCGGTACCTATTTATCTACTTGCACTTAGGGGTGCTTTCGAACTGCTAGGTGGGCAGGAGCTGGGACCGAACGATGGGAGCTCACCCCGCTGCGGGGATTCGAACCGCCGACCTTACAATCAGCAAGTCCTAGGCACTGAGGTTTTACCCACAGCGCCACCCGCGTCCCCCATCGGGTTGCCTAGACATTGCTAAATTCCTATGATGGCATTAGGGCTGCCATTTTGGATTCTTCTACAGCAATGCACAGCAAGCACCAAGATGGCGGTGCTTCTGTAGAAAAGAGCCTCTGTAGAAAACAGTCTTGTTTTTTAACATGCCCAGCAGGAGACAACCAGCGCAGAGCCAACAATCCAATCCAAGATGGCTGTCCTCCTATTTGCATATTCATTAGAAGAGAATGGCTGAGGCAGGGATGTGGAGTTCAACACAGCTGCCTGCTATAATTTCTGCATTGTTCGTAGCAAATGACGTCAAACCAGGAAGTCACGCTCTGCCAAGATTAAATCACCGCAGCCAAGAATTTAAAGAAACAGTGGAGACTGCCGGGTAATTTATGCTATGCTAATTTATCACCACTAGTTGGTTACTGAGTCGCTCTAAATTTATCTTGCATATATAGAAATGTGGCAAATGTTATGCATTTCAGGGCCTAAAATGATTTACACTCCCTCCCCCCCCCTCTTTCTTTCCTGAATTCATGTCTGTGTGTGCACAGCGGCAGACGTTGGTCCTTCAAATTTCAACCATGCCCTGTGCAAATGTCAAAATTTGCCCCATGACTCTCACCTTCCATTCTGTGTGTGCACTACATCATAGCTACAACAACACCCTCTTGGCTCAGCACCCAGTGCAGGGGAACTGGCCTAAATCTGCCCTAAATCCACCTCTGCTATGTGTATCCATTTGCTCCCCACAATGGGAGCACTAGGACCCAAACACTAGGCCACTCCCAGTCACCAGTCTAGCTGCCGCATTCTGGATTGATTGCAGTTTCCAGGTCACCTTCAAAGGTAGCCCCCCATAGAGCATGTTGCAGTAGTCCAAGCGGGAGATAACAAGAGCATGTACTACTCTGGCGAGACAGTCCACGTGCAGGGAGGGTCTCAGCCTGCGTACCAGATGGAGCTGATAAACAGCCGCCCTGGACACAGAATTAACCTGCGCCTCCATGGACAGCTGCAAGTCCAAAATGACCCCCAGGCTGCGCACCTGGTCCTTCAGGGCCACAGTTACTCCATTCAGGACCAGGGAGTCCTCCACACCCGCCCACCCCCTGTCCCCCCGAAACAGTACTTCTGTCTTGTCAGGATTCAACCTCAATCTGTTAGCCACCATCCATCCTCCAACCGCCTCCAGGCACTCACACAGGACCTTCACTGCCTTCACTGGTTCTGATTTTAAAGAGAGGTATAATGTTTATGAAATTGTCCCCTGAACAACGTCTTCCCAGATTTTGAGGCTCTCTTCCTGCAATCCTATGCCCCACAGAACTCAACGGAATTTTGGAACAGGGCAGTTGTAGGGTTGTGCTATGTTTTATTTGCAGAGCATCACCACTCGGCTACTCTTACTTGCAAGTAAATAATAAATAAAAATCAGAAATTTTATATGGACCATTGTGCATATTTAGTTGCTTCTCACAGCTTCCAATTCCTTCTCTTGCTTCGTGTTTTGTTTTTGCATGCCATTTGCTAGAACACAGCACAAAACAGAATATGATTGTTTACATGAATCCTTATTAATGTTCCTTTTTGTGCTGTGTTACCATCAGTGAGCACATGCTGTCACAGGAAACCGCCACAAACTCTGCGTGCACCAGATCTGGAAGCAACATTAGAAATTCACCACGTTAAATCAGCACGATGGCGGAACAAACACAGAGAATGACAACAGAATAATAGAACAGGAGATTTGGGCTTGTCTGTCTTGGAAACTCACACTTCGCAAAAAGCTTCCCTTAAACAGGAATCAACAAATACCCACCTGGCCAGCTGGACCCAGTGTGCGGTTTCGTGTGGGATAGAAATTCAGTCCAGTTTGTATCTTAGAATCATAGAATCATAGAATCATAGAATCATAGAATCATAGAATCATAGAGTTGGAAGAGACCACAGGGGCCATCGAGTCCAACCCCCTGCCAAGCAGGAAACACCATCAGAGCACTCCTGACATATGGTTGTCAAGCCTCTGCTTAAAGACCTCCAAAGAAGGAGACTCCACCACACTCCTTGGCAGCAAATTCCACTGTCGAACAGCTCTTACTGTCAGGAAGTTCTTCCTAATGTTTAGGTGGAATCTTCTTTCTTGTAGTTTGGATCCATTGCTCCGTGTCCGCTTCTCTGGAGCAGCAGAAAACAGCCTTTCTCCCTCCTCTATGTGACATCCTTTTATATATTTGTACATGGCTATCATATCACCCCGTAACCTCCTCTTCTCCAGGCTAAACATGCCCAGCTCCCTTAGCCGTTCCTCATAAGGCATCGTTTCCAGGCCTTTGACCATTTTGGTTGCCCTCCTCTGGACACGTTCGAGTTTGTCAGTGTCCTTCTTGAACTGTGGTGCCCAGAACTGGACACAGTACTCCAGGTGAGGTCTGACCAGAGCAGAATACAGTGGCACTATTACTTCCCTTGATCTAGATGCTATACTCCTATTGATGAGGCCCAGAATTGCATTGGCTTTTTTAGCTGCCGCGTCACATTGTTGGCTCATGTCAAGTTTGTGGTCAACCAAGACTCCTAGATCCTTTTCACATGTACTGCTCTCAAGCCAGGTGTCCCCCATCTTGTATTTGTGCCTCTCATTTTTTTTGCCCAAGTGCAATACTTTACATTTCTCCCTGTTAAAATTCATCTTGTTTGTTTTGGCCCAGTTCTCTAATCTGTCAAGGTCGTTTTGAAGTGTGATCCTGTCCTCTGGGGTGTTAGTCACCCCTCCCAGTTTGGTGTCATCTGCAAATTTGATCAGGATGCCCTTGAGTCCATCATCCAAGTCGTTGATAAAGATGTTGAATAAGACCGGGCCCAAGACAGAACCCTGTGGCACCCCACTAGTCACTCTTCTCCAGGATGAAGAGGAACCATTGATGAGCACCCTTTGGGTTCGGTCAGTCAGCCAGTTACAAATCCACTGAGTGGTAGCATAGTCAAGACCGCATTTTACCAGCTTCTTTACAAGAATATCATGGGGCACCTTGTCAAATGCCTTGCTGAAATCAAGGTAGACTACATCCACTGTGTTCCCTTCATCTACCAGGCTTGTAATTCTGTCAAAAAACGAGATCAGGTTAGTCTGACATGACTTATTTTTCAGAAATCCATGCTGACTATTGGTGATCACAGCATTCCTTTCTAGGTGCTCACAGACTGTTTGCTTAATGATCTGCTCCAGAATCTTCCCTGGTATTGATGTCAGACTGACTGGGCGGTAATTATTTGGGTCCTCTCTTTTCCCCTTTTTGAAAATAGGGACAACATTTGCCCTCCTCCAGTCTGCGGGGACTTCGCCTGTTCTCCAGGAATTCTCAAAGATGACTGCCAGTGGTTCTGAAATCACATCTGCCAGTTCTTTTAATACTCTTGGATGCAGTTCATCTGGCCCTGGAGACTTGAATACATCTAGACTAGCCAAGTATTCTTGTACTATCTCCTTAGTTATTCTGGGTTGTGTTTCCTCTGCTGAATCATTTGCTCCAAATTCTTCAGGTCGGGCATTGTTTTCTTTATTGGAGAAGACTGAGGCAAAGAAAGCATTGAGGAGTTCAGCCCTTTCTGTGTCCCCTGTTTGCATTTCACCATCTTCTCCTCTGAGTGACCCCACGGTTTCTTTGTTCTTCCTTTTGCTACGAACATACCCATAAAAGCCTTTTTTGTTGCTTTTAACCTCTCTAGCAAGCCTGAGTTCATTTTGTGCTTTAGCTTTTCTGACTTTGTGTCTACACGTGCTGGCTATTTGTTTGAATTCCTCTTTGGTGGTTTCCCCCCTTTTCCATTTTTTGTACACATGCTTTTTTAATCTTAACTCAGTTAAAAGTTCTTTAGATAGCCACCCTGGCTTCTTTAGGCACCTTCCATGTTTCCGTCTCATTGGTATTGCCTGAAGTTGTGCTTTTACTATCTCCCTCTTAACAAACTCCCAGCCATCTTGAACTCCCTTTCCTTTTAGTATTACTGTCCATGGAATCTCACCCAGCACTTCCCTAAGCTTTATGAAGTCGGCTTTCTTAAAGTCGAGAAATTGAGTCCTAGTATGCTTGGCTGCTCCTTTCCGCTGTATAGTAAACTTCAGAAGAGCATGATCACTCGCGCCTAATGATCCTTCCACTTCTACCCCACTAACCAGGTCATCAACATTGGTTAGGACCAGATCTAAAATGGCTGTTCCTCTTGTTGCTTCTCCCACTTTCTGGACAATGAAGTTGTCTGCAAGGGCAGTGAGGAATCTGTTTGACCTTATGCTCTTGGCTGAGTTTGACATCCAACAAATATCCGGGTAATTGAAGTCCCCCATTACTACTATCTCCCTTCCTTTTGCATGCTTGGCCATCTGTTCCAGGAAGGCATCATCTATGTCCTCCGTTTGGCTTGGGGATCTATAGTAAACTCCCACAATGAGGTCACTGTTATTCTTCTCTCCCTTAATTTTCACCCAAATGCTCTCACTTTGGCTTTGAGGTTCTAAATCTTGGATCTCTTCACAGGTATACACATCCCTGACATATAACGCCACTCCTCCTCCTTTCTTGTCTGGTCTGTTTCTTTGAAATAGATTGTATCCCTCCATTATTACATTCCAATCGTGGGATTTATCCCACCAGGTTTCTTTATATACCTAATTCAAACTTCTGAAACATTATATTGTTTGCGGAAGGGCGGTTATTGTTTTGTTTTTGTTCTAACTATTTATATGTGCTTTTACTTTGCATTTTTATCTTGCAAACAGCCCTGAGATCTGTAGATGAAAGGCAAAAGAAGAAGAAGAAGAAGCTTTAAAATGTATACTTATTTGAATTTTGCAATGCAGTTTTTTTAAGTGTTCCAAAAATTATGGAAAGTGGGCATATCACTGCATGTTTCATGAAAATAACATTCAAAAATGAAATATTAGGGAACATTGCTTTCAAAAAATGTGCATAGCCACAGCTGTGTACAAAAATGTGCATTTTAAAAAATAAATGTGCTTTTCAAAATGCTGGTGAATGTTCACAAGGATTTAAGGTTGCCATATTTTGAAGAGCAAAAAAGACTTCTACTTTTAACTCTGGATCGCTATGACGACTCATCTTACATACCCATGAAATTGAGGGTGTGTCCTGGAAAAGGAGGACATATGGCAACTCTACAAAAAGAAAAAGCAAATAGACATGGAATGTACTGAAGACTGGGGGGGGGGGGGGATGAGAAACTGAATTTGACAGACCTGCCAGTCCCTTCAGGAAACTATGTCAGGTGTTAGAATTCAAGCGGCGCCATATATTTTGTGGGGAAACTAAATGAGTTGTCAATTTTTCCAGGCTATCTGAGAATATTCTGGGGATGGGGGCAGGGAGAGCTCAGGTTTTATCCAGAACTTTGCAAAGTTTGAGAAAATTAAATGCAGCTGGATCATCCCCATTATTCCTGGCAAGACAGAGGTTCTGTGAGTAAGTGGTTCATGGGCTGAACTCTTTTTGAAAGAGTAGGTGCATAGTTTGTGTGGGATGTGAATCACAAGAGCAGTCAAGTACAATATTCCTAGAGTGAACATGTTTACACATGGGGAGGAACGTTTGTCCAGCTAGCAGGTAAACTTCCTGTTTCCTTCTGGGCTGGGACAGACTTCCTCTGCATGTGACTAGAGGTGGGCATAGCCTCACCTGTGCAGGTAAGGACAAAAGCACAGGGCAGGGCAGCCATCTCTCTCTCTCTTTGACTACATGCATCGAAGAAGCAACATCTGCTTAGCCAAAGATGCTCTCTTGGCCAAGAGAGGACAAAGGGACTGTCTCCTGATGAGATAGTTTCCAGGTGTATGTTACTTTTCTAAGCTAAGTCTGCCTTCTGGTATCTGATTGTGAACAGAATGTGAGTAAACTCTTTTTATACTTTTATAGAAGATTGTGTTGTGTCTTATCTTTTATGAGGGAATAAAGGGAAAATACCAGAACAGTTATTATAGAGACTTCAGCGAGCCTGAGCAAATGCATCCACTGAGTTTAAAAAGGGGGATGTTACTCTACTAAATTGTGAACTTGTTAACACAAGTTGGAAAGGCTATAATCAAACAATATATCCTCTCCTGCATCCCTGAACATTCCCACAGTTTGGGGGTGTTCCTGGTTCTACCAGTGAGCTTCATGACCAATTGGGGATTCGAATCCGCATCTGCCAGGCCCTAAGCCAACACTCTAAGCACCTCACCAGGGGTGCAAGTATAGGGGGCAAAATGGGTTTCAGCCCCCTCTGACTATTTCTGGGCAGGGGCTCAGCCTCCCAATATTGAGGGGTCTGCTGTCCCCCACCCCCCAGGCGAGCACTGGCCCACCAGGTGGGGGCAAGGGGTTCCCTGCCGCTGATGGGCAAGAGCTGGCCCGGCCAGGGGGGCAGAATGGGTCATGTGACACTGCGACCCCTCAATGTGGTGGGGGGCTAGTCAGCACCTCTGCACCTCACTGCACTGGCTGTCTTGAACTGGTTCCAGATTTTGCACCCAGTGATGCTCCGATTCCTCTTTGCCTTGCTGCGACTGAACACACGATGAATCACCCCTAGAATGTGTGAATTTCAGGATGACTCAGGCAACGGGGAGATGTTATTCATAGTAGGGAGGAAACAACACAATTCCTTTGAGAAGCAAAATGAAATGATGCAGAGGAATGTAATCTTTTCAAGGACTTTTCTTCACTATGCTTCTCACCTTCAATGGCAAAAAGTTGTTTTCCAACAGTGACAAAGGCATGACTGGAAATTATAGTTGCAGAAACACACACACACACACATGCCAACATTTTGTTATAAGAATGAAGCATATCAGTTTTGTTGGCCAGAGTCCCGATTAAGGGGCTTTGGTGATTAACTGCATCCTTCCAGAACAAATTTGTCTAAAGTGGTTTTTTGATGCTTTAAAGATAAATCAATGAATAATAATAATAATAATAATAATAATAATAATAATAATAATAATAATAATATCCCACCCATCTGGCTACACGCAAGCAGTATTGCGATAACAGATGCACACACAGCACCAGTCATTCTGATTCCATCTGAATTAGTCAGGAAGAAACCTCTGCCTTTTCCTGTCTCAGCCAATCCATCATCCATTTCCGACGTCTTTTTTGTGTGTGTTGGTCAATGGTGACAAAGTTCTAGGCCTGGATGTGCAAGAGAAATGGAGAACGCTAAATACTTTGCCATGAAAAGGGGAAGGCTCTGTACAACCTACCCAATGCAGAAAGGAGGGGGTTATAATATGCTCTCTTGAAAATGGCTTTGACCATCTTCCTGTCAGGAGTTGAGCTTACACTCGAGTAGGACCCTGTCAGAGACACATGCCCAACTGGCACGTTCCCTCCCTCCTGGTCGATCGTTCGGGAGCTAAAGAAGCTTTCTTCTGCCCGAACATCACAGCGACTGATGCCAACAGACATCGGCACACTTAGGGATCCGCAGAGTTTGCGCATCATGCGTGACAGACCTCAGCAACTCAGCATTTTGGCTAATCTACTTTATTTACATATAAACACACACGGAGCACTGCAACATGGCTCCCTCTCTCTCTAGCATCAGATAGCAAAGAGAAAGAACAAATGACAATAGTCCCACTTCATGGAACACAGTAACACAAACATCCCGTCTCCGTCACTTCCCACTCTGTGGAGTCAAAACATATCACGTCATGCTAAAAACAAAAATCCCATGGCTGCAATCATAGATCAGGAATTCTAACACTTCCAGTGCAAATAGAGGAGGAGAAGACAAATTGTGGGGAACTCAGTGTAAAGCAAATTAATCCCCTCCAGTCAGCCAATCAGCCTCAGAGTAGTGACTCACAGGAGGGTATTGGTACTCAAGCACAAACTCCAGGGCCACTTCAGATCTGCTTTTTAATCAGTGTGTGAGTTCAGAGTTAGCTAGTGGGGAGCAAAGGTACGGTTGCCTCTTGGAATCATTCCTCCACCTTTCAAGGGTTCCACAAATTATAATCTTGCTTTTTCCAGACACGTATCAGTCTCTTAGAAACCGACAAACAGCCTTAACTCAATCCAGCAAACCAAGACTGCCAGGGGACCGGCTAATACGTTTGTCATTTGGTTCCAGAAATATAATCTCACCAGAGCAGCAGCTTGATGACTTTGTGGTTTGTTTTTGAAACAGGGGGGAAAAAATCAATCAATTGGAAAGTTTTGGGAAGAATGAGGGGGGGGCGGTCTTGGAAGTGCAACATTCTAGTAACACGGGAAACTGATTTATAGTGAGTCAGAATATCACTCCACCTAGTTTAGTACTGTCTACAATTCTGGTTTTAGTTCATTGTGGGGGTTTTTAAAAAAAATTGAGTGTTTTAAATGGCTTTTTAAAAACTACCGTATTTTTTGCTCTATAAGACTCACTTTTTCCCTCCTAAAAAGTAAGGGGAAATGTGTGTGCGTCTTATGGAGCAAATGCAGACTGCGCAGCTATCCCAGAAGCCAGAACAGCAAGAGGGATTGTTGCTTTCACTGCGCAGCGATCCCTCTTGCTGTTCTGGCTTCTGAGATTCAGAATATTTTTTTTCTTGTTTTCCTCTTCCCAAAACTAGGTGAGTCTTGTGGTCTGGTGCGTCTTATAAAGCGAAAAATACGGTACTTTACAGATAATGTTATTCTTTATTTTTTTAAAAAAAACAAAACACAACCCTGGCAGCTTTTGTAATTTTGCATTTTACAAGAGAAAGACATTTTGATTCAGATCAGCCTGAAAGCTTGCTTATTTGGCAGAGTCTGAGTATAGCATTCTTTGGTTGAAAGATGCCTAGCATGCTGAAAACAAAACGCAGTTTCCTGCACTCAATCAGAATCCGTGTCAACCACGTCGGACATTCAGCTTCCAAAAACATTCACAAACCAGAACACTTACTTCCAGGTTTGTGGCGTTCGGGAGTCAAAACGTTCGAGTCACAAGGCGTTCGAGAACCAAGGTATATTCTTTAATGAAAAATGAAAAGTACAAAATTACAGGCGCGCAGAGTAAAATAAGACACATACATAAAAAGAAACCAGAAATAGTACGCATGCAGAGAACAAAACAGAACAACAACGACAAAAGATATTGTGAAAATAAAAAAGGGTGGGGTTTTATTGAAGTCAACCAGACCATAACCTTATACAGGGGTACCTCGGGTTAAGAATTTAATTTGTTCTGGAGGTCTGTTCTTAACCTGAAACTGTTCTTAACCTGAAGCACCACTTTAGCTAATGGGGCCTCCCGCTGCCACAGCACAATTTCTGTTCTCATCCTGAAGCAAAGTTCTTAACCTGAGGTACTATTTCTGGGTTAGCGGAGTCTGTAACCTGAAGCGTCTGTAACCTGAAGCGTCTTTAACCCGAGGTACCGCTGTAAGGGACGTGGGTGGCGCTGTGGGTAAAAGCCTCAGCGCCTAGGGCATGCCGATCGAAAGGTCGGCGGTTCAAATCCCCGCGGTGGGGTGCGCTCCCGTTGTTCGGTCCCAGCGCCTGCCAACCTAGCAGTTCGAAAGCACCCCCGGGTGCAAGTAGATAAATAGGGACCGCATACTGGCGGGAAGGTAAACGGCGTTTCCGTGTGCTGCGCTGGCTCGCCAGATGCAGCTTCGTCACGCTGGCCATGTGACCCGGAAGTGTCTCCGGACAGCGCTGGCCCCCGGCCTCTTGAGTAAGATGAGCGCACAACCCCAGAGTCTGTCAAGACTGGCCCGTATGGGCAGGGGTACCTTTACCTTTACCTTACCGCTGTGTGGTATTTACAAAAATGAATTCCAAATATAACTTAAGCAATGTGGACTAAATCCACTTCTGGGGCCCCTACAGGATGAGGGGGTCTGAAACTTAAGTTTCATTAGTTTCATAATAGATCCGCCTCTGTGTTCGAATCCTGCTTGCGGGTTCCCCACAGGTATCTGGTTGGCCAGTTCAAAAACAGGATGCTGGACTTGATGGGCCATTGGCCTGATGTGGCTGGCTATTCTTATGCTCTTACCAGCAACCCCAGAGCTCTGTGTTCCCCAGAATACAGCATGATCCCTCCCTTTGCCTTGAATTCCTGTCTCTATCCCTGCCTTGCCTCGCCTTGAATCTTGCCTGAACCCCTTCCCACCTTGCCTTACACCCCAGTGGGGCCTTATGCTGATCAGCACAGAGCGAGAGTCCTTTTTCTCCCCCCACACAGAGACCCTGGACAGAGGAGAGAAAGATGTGGAAAGCCCTGGACCTCACCCCGAGCAGCCTGCTGGCACCAGCTCCCTTTTGCACCAGATTAAGTTGCGTGAGCAGCCGAAGCTTAGCAGATAAATATAGCAGCTTCGCGGTCATGTAACTAACTTAATGCACTTCCAGAAACAAAGGCAGCTGTGACGTCAGCCAGTGGTCTCCTCAGAGTTCCCACTGCAGATGTTCCAGCAGAGCTGTTTTGATGCAAGCTTCTTTACTCAGAGGGACAGCTGATGCAATGCAGCCTGTTGTAGTGTGATCTTGCTTTTTGCAGTGGTGGTTGTTACTGTTATCACTATATCAAGAAAGCCACCGACCTTTTTCATTATCATTTTTATTTTTATTTATATACTGCCCTTTATCCTAAGATCCCAGGGCAGCGCGCAACATTAAGAACATAATTTACAGAGCATAATAATAAAAACGTAATACGGAGCATAAGAATAGACAGCAAAATAATAAAATAATCAGAATAACAGTCCACTCCCACACCTTTAACACCTGGGCAGGGGAATCTTCAGCCATGCGCAAGGTATCCTGGACAGGGCCAAACTGTTCTTGCAGTTCCTTGCTCTTTTGCTGTAATAAAGGTAAAGGGTAAAGGGACCCCTGACCATTAGGTCCAGTCGTGGCCGACTCTGGGGTTGCGGCACTCATCTCACTTTATTGGCCGAGGGAGCTGATGTACAGCTTCCGGGTCATGTGGCCAGCATGACTAAGCCGCTTCTGGCAAACCAGAGCAGTGCACGGAAATGCCGTTTACCTTCCCGCCAGAGGAAGTTATTTATCTACTTGCACTTTGACGTGCTTTCGAACTGCTAGGTTGGCAGGAGCAGGGACCAAGCAGGGATTCGAACTGCTGACCTTCTGATCAGCAAGTCCTGGGCTCTGTGGTTTAACCCACAGCGCCACCCACATCCCTATGCTGTAATAGATAGCCCCATAACATTGACTAGATTATTTGAGTTGCACCCATACCTGTGCCGGTAGGGCTTCTACCAACCCTCCAGAGCTCATTTTGAAGGTTCATGGGGGGTGTTAGAGAGGCAGGAGAGGGAGTTCTGTTGTACACACAGGTGCCCCTTCCTCCAGTGGTGCTGCAACCTTAGTTGTGGCACTCTGTCTTCAAACTGACCATTAAAAAATGGTGCTTTTCACCTTACTAGCAAGGAATGCATTGAAAGAGACCTCATTGCTCAGCCTTTTTAGTTTTCTATTTACAAGTATATTTATCAACCAGCAACTCATTAAAAAAAATATAATGGGAGTGTACAATAAAATCATTAAAACGTCATATGAGATAATAACATAAGCAATATTTATTTATGAGAATTTCATGTTTATTGGAAAGGACCACGGCTGCTCTCATTTCAAAATAATGATCTTCTATATATATATATTGGGGCTGTCACTCAAATAAATTTTAGCCTGCGATCCTACCCACATATGCTTGGCCGAATGTCTTATGGAGCTCCGTAAGGCTTACTTATGAGTAGAGCAGGCCGGCACAGGATTGCACTAAATAACTGATGGGTCTGTCAATAAAATCTCTTGCAATGAGCTAAAAGCCACTAAATGGAAAAACACAACAAAGAGCAGGATTAATAGGGAATCTAAAAAAACAGGAGAAAGGAACATTAAGGAGCTTGGCTGATGAGGTTGTGTGTCACTGCAGAGCCTTCTGCAGTGTCCTTTCATTTTCAATGGAATGGGAGATGCCATAACTGAAGAGATCCAGTCTTGGATGGTGCCCATTGGAGCTGGTGGAGTCAACAGCAGGTGGCGCCAGAGCCAACAGCAGGCAGAGCCAGCTCTGGCTTGTTTTGGCCCCATCCTCCTCCGGGCTGAGTTCTAGAAAGGAAACACTGAGAGTAAGAGGAGGAAAATGATAAGCAGTGCCCACTCCCAGGGGCGAAGCTACCTGCCCTGGCACCCGGAGTGGCGCTGGGGCGGGGCTAGCCAGCCCATGGGGCAGGGCTAACCAGCCTGCAGGGCAAGTGTCCCTAGCCGCCTGCACGGAGAGCATCCCTAGCCGCCCGCACAGAGAGCATGGGTGGGCATCACTAGGCACCCAAGTGTCCATAGCCGCCTGCTGCCCACGCAAAGAGCTTGCGGGGGGGGGCCCCGCTAGCCACCCGCAGCAACATTGTCCCTAGTGGCCCGCCACCCACGCAGTGAGCATCCAACTCTACAGTTCTATGGTTCTATCATTCATCCTTTGTGAATGTTTCAGTTGCAACTGTGTTTTCCGATTCACATAGAGAATCAGTTCAAGCTTGTGTGCATAAGAGGTCTTCTGCTGTGTCTTGGGGTGCCACAAGGTGGTAGATGGGAAACTGTTGATGGTTCCCATTACCCTTTGACGTTCCAGGTGACGCTTTTCATCTCAGTGATCCAATGGATCTCTCTCCTCCGTGTGGTTCCTTCCCCCTTCTTTTGGCAACTGTACAGAAGGAGAATCGGGCAGGTCACAGGGAGATGTGTCAACCCCCCCATGCAGGGTTGTGGCTGTAGGCAATTTGTGTAAGAATTCTCTCACCCACTCTCTCCCAAGCTCTGCTGCGTGGCTGTCAAAGCACACACTTTCCGTGATTTGTCATGCACGCTCCTTCTGTCTCCCTGGGGATATCCATGGAGACCATCATGATACATCAGGGACAGGCATGAGAAGGGAAAAAAGAGTCTGTCTCCTGTCATTTAGGGTGTGACAAAGTGAGGCTGTTTCACATCAAAGCCTAGGAGTGGTACTGCATCTCAGTGCTGGAGGACAGTCAAAGATGATAATTTTTCACCAGCTGCCAGGTGATATCAGGGTTCCCCGCGGCTGAAATAATGACAGTCGATGATGCCGCACAGCTCTCTGCTCATTTAACGGAGATCTCTGTAACCAACAGAAAACATGGGGGCCAACCTCAGAGAGCACTTGAGAAGATTACACTGTCGATTTGAAAGCACGCTCCGAACGTTTTGCTATTCCTAAGGTACCCCTGCCCGTACGGGCCAGTCTTGACAGACTCTGGGGTTGTGCGCCCATCTCACTCAAGAGGCCGGGGACCAGCGCTGTCCGGAGACACTTCCGGGTCACGTGGCCAGCGTGACATTGCTGCTCTGGCGAGCCAGAGCCGCACACAGAAACGGTGTTTACCTTCCCACTAGTAAGTAGTCCCTATTTATCTACTTGCACCCGGGAGTGCTTTCAAACTGCTAGGTTGCCAGGCGCTGGGACCAAACAACGGGAGCGCACCCCGCCGCGGGGATTCGAACCGCCGACCTTTCAATCGGCAAGCCCTAGGCGCTGAGGCTTTTACCCACAGCGCCACCCGCGTCCCTTTTGCTATTCCTACTGCATCTCAAAAATAGCACACTGTTGGCCAGAGATATAGTTCCTTCTTTTCTCCTGAATGAAAATTAGTTTTTAATTTTTTTATGGCAGAGCCAAACTCCCAAGAAAACTTAAAGCGTTGAATTAGGGATTGGAGGGATCAGGGGCAAAATTGCCCCCATGGTTCCTTTCTGCCATGACCACCACCAGTCAGTCTTGCCTCTCATCCCCATTTTGCTTCCCCTCTCAGAGGGCAGTATCCAGTGTGCTCATCCCATTAGAACAAGTATTTATACTTGCACAACAGAACATTTCCCTGCAACCATGTGCACCTGTGCTCTCCCCAAATCTGTTCACTGGTGGTTTTGGGGAAAACCAGAAGAGATTTAGGAGGGTGCCAGAGGAGGAGACAGGATAAAGTTCCATTGTGCAAGAGTACCGGTACATTACGCTAGGGTAAATTGCTTGCAAAAATGTGTATATTAAGGCAAAATCGAATAGAGAAATGTGTGTATTGGAAGAAACTCAGATTAAAATGATGATGAATGTTCATAAGGACTTTTAAAAATGCAAATGGCTGCAGAAATGTGGCAAACTCAACTGAAGATTGGAAAAAACGAGGAACTGATAGAATCCCTAATCTACAGATTTATCCATCTCTATGCAACTGATAGATCCTTCTATTCATGTCCATCAATTCGTTTTTTAAAGGCGTATGGATTTTGCACAGGGAACGCCAAAAGAAGCAGAAATCTTGCAGTTGTTTCCCTTTCCAAAGTGAAATGAAGCAGAATCCTGATCTATCACCCCCACTGGGGGCTACAAAGTATGACTGTAACCTTCCAAGACATTTTGGTCATAATAATTGTGCAGGTGATCAATTGCTGGGATAATAAAACTAGCCCTTGAACAACAGAGCTGCTCTTTATCAATAATATACTTCATTGATTTTAGTCCAGCCCTGCGTAACTTCTCAGATGTAAATCCCACTTTGTTCAATGGGGCTTACTCCCAAAGGCTGAGGTTTTAATTTATGAATTTGAGTCAGCCTGCTGTTAAAAGAAACATGCAAATCGGCCTTTGAAAGAGCAAGAAAAGTTTAATCTGACTTAATTTTCAGTACCCGCCCTATTCCCACAAGGCTGTAGTTTGTTTGAAACTGCATTCAATTTTGAATATTAAATTGCTGCAATCTGCCCTGAGACCAGGCAGTGAGAGGTGGTAAGGAATTGTACAAATCAAAATAATTCCCACCTGTGGGAACAGTCTGGGTGCAACTCAGCTTGCAGAAGAGAGGTTTGTGTGGGGACAGACAGATAGAGTAAGGGACTTTCAGAGTCCCAGACTATCCCTAAACCTGTGACATCTTACTGACTTCTCCATCTTTTTAATGTCTAGACTATCCTCTGAGAACAAAGGTGCAAGCATTAGCTAGTTAGTTTAGAATTAGAAACTTTTTGATCCAAGTTATGTACTTCCTAAAATAAACTACTTGGTTGCTTTCTTACTCTGTATGTGTCTCTCTGTGTGTGACTACAAACAGGTAAAGTCTGCTCTCTCTCTTTTTCATAATTTTTATTAAATTTTCTGTTTCACATTTTAGAATATTCATTTAAACAACCTTAAAACATCAGTGATTTCCCTTCTTCTCTTTCCCTGGTTCCTTTTGCATAACATAAATCCCTGCATAATTTATATAAACTAAACCATACAGTATTCCATTATTACATCCATCTAAACTTATTTACACTGTTGAATTTATCTTAACGCTGCCCACATTTTCAAATATACACAGTCCCCCCCCCAATATAGTCAATAAACATTTTCCAATCTTCTTTAAACGTATGTTCTTCTTGATTCGGGTAGGTAGCCATGTTGGTCTGAGGCAGTCAAAATAAATAAAATTAAAAATTAAAAATTTGTTCAGTAGCACTTTAGAGACCAACTAAGTTTGTTCTGGGTATAAGCATGCACACTTCTTCAGATAGGGTTCTTCTTGTTCTCTTACTCTATATGTTACATCCGCAAGCTGCACATATTCCATCAGTTTAAGTTGCCATTCTTCTTTCGTTGGGACTTCGCTCGTTTTCCATTTGGGGGCTAACAAAACATGGCTGCTCTCTAAAAAGATTCACAAGCCATACGCTGGCACACTTGGCACCCCAAAGAGCTCCAATACAGGTTCTTTCCTGGAAAGAAAAGCTTCCTGTTGCATAAGATACAGTCCAGCTCTCACTGAACTGCAGAAACCAGCTACACAGACAGGCAGCAGTCTTGTCTTTCAGGAGGCAGCTTTCCTGTGCAAGATCCATTGCACGGCAGGAAAGGGTGCAGCTGAAGGAAGTTTGCAAATGAAAGGCCAAGACAACAGTTTGCATTAAGGATGAGCAGCCCTGAATGGCAGAGAACTCGGCTACATCTGTCTCTGTCGGGGTGGTGTGTTCAAATGTAGGCAGAGCTGCTATTTCTGGCTTGCTGTTTTGCAAAGATAAAAGGTTGGTTGCTATTTTGGGAGCCAGCCCCAAAAGCTCTTTAGACTCATTGTGACTCGGGACAGCAGAGGGGGGATAATCTCAGAGATACCTTGCAAAGCCGCAAAGGTGAGCAGGAAAATCACATGAGAGAGATGAGCAAATAGGTGTTTGGGGCAAGGCCCAAAGGCTGCCTGCTTTAGGATCCAACCAGCTCATCCGTGATGCCTCTTCAGGACTCCTGGCACAGAGGAGGGACCAAGCCTTCAAAGGGTGTTCCCTCCCCACTGTCTAGCTTTGCCCTGTAGCTGTTTTCATTACACAGTTTTAATCGGTGCTTGTTGTTTTAATTGCTCCGTGTGAGCCACTTTGCGAGGTACACCTGTAAAGCCGGATATAAATATCACAGACAAACAAGCAAACAGCTGTTTGGCAAGCTGCAGGGTGGCAGCTCACACAGGCAATTCAGTGGCAGAGAGAATTTGGCAAGGGAGAGTTACCCACCTATGCTTAACGGAGTGCAACAGGACAGCTCCCTGCCCCAAGGCGCTTACAGTTGAAATTCAATGAAGGGAGGGAATAGCAGAGGAAGAAGAACGAAACGGAGGCTCTGTACATGGGGAAGCCAAATGTGGTTCTTTCAGTACTTGTCTTAGACTTGGGCTGCATAAACATGACATTTTATTCTAGCATCGATGGAGATTTGAGTACTTGTTTTTCCTACATCGTCTATGCACAGTCTAGATCTAGTGCATATCTTTAATTCCCTTGAAAAGCACTTCTTAACAAACTGGTTTCATTCGAAAACTAGACCCTCATTGCAGACTGATTCTGTGGGTGGTTCATTGCAATGGAATTTATATCCACAGCTGCCTAATGATGTTGTGGGTGGGTGTGTACCAATATCACAGTTCCCACTTCCTTCTACATCCACCTGGGCATGGATAACTTAATCAGGGGGAGGGTTTTCAAATGCATATCAAGTAACCACACCCAGCCTTATAGGTGTCGAGAACTAAAATCAATCTAGGTCCAAAGTGTTAATGATTCTGGATTGAGATAAAACAAATTTTTTGCGCTACAAACAGGTTAATATGTGCACAGCCTTAGCTGCAGCTTGGGTTACAGGAAGGCATAGAACCTTGAGGTTGCACCAAAGGTTGCAAAGACTACTGGCCACAATGGATGCATTCTGTCTGCTTTCCATGATGTCTCTCAGCACCGGTTGCCGGAAATCATGAGCAGGGAGAATGTTGCTGCACTGAGGCCCTTCTTGCAGACTTACTACGGACATCTGCTTGGCCACTGTGAGAATGGGTCTTTGGCCTGATGTATCAGGGCTTTCTCTTTGCATGTTCTTAATAGAAACAGGGTTAAGGGAGGTGGCATCACAAAGATATTCTGGGAGGCTGTTCCAAGCACATGCGGAAGCACGACAGAAATGGAGGGGCTATTTGACGGAGCTAGAGACCTCCCGATTGGCTGTCTTAAGGGAAGGGACATTGCTCTGTGATAGAGCATCTGCTTTGCACGCAAAAGGTCACAGGGTCAATCCACAGCCTCTCCAACTGGGCTAGGCGAGACCTCTGCCTGAAACCCTGGAGAGCTGCTACTAGCCTGTTGTCAGGAGTCAAGGTTCCCAGCTTGATAACACAGTAAAGTAAAGGGACCCCTGACCATTAGGTCCAGTCGTGACCGACTCTAGGGTTGAGGCGCTTATCTCGCTTTACTGGCCGAGGGAGCCAGCATACAGCTTCCGGGTCATGTGGCCAGCATGACTAAGCCGCTTCTGGTGAACCAGAGCAGTGCACGGAAACACCTTCCCGCCAGAGTGGTACCTATTTATCTACTTGCACTTTGACGTGCTTTCGAACTGCTAGGTTGGCAGGAGCAGGGACTGAGCAACGGGAGCTCACCCCATCGCGGGGATTTGAAGTGCCAAGCTTCTGATCGGCAAGTCCTAGGCTCTGTGGTTTAACCCACAGCACCACCCACGTCCCTTTGATAACACAGTAAGCATAGGTAATTAAAAAGGAGGATTGCAAAAACAAACAGATGGCTCCAGATGGCTCTAACAAAGCCTCTGACATCATTACTCAAGATGACCCTTCTGAAGACTCCTTCCGGTATCTACAGAAAATATTGAATTTTCGCACCCTACGTCTCTTGTTTTGCTTCCGGTCTAGCAGCCCTCCCATTCGTCAACTGTGAGGACTTATTGGCTCAGCTCCCACCTCTTCTTTTTCAGAGAGGCTGTCTCTGAGTATTTTTATGCCTCTTTGTGCTTCTAGCAAGCTTTGGCTGTGTTCTAGCCTGCTTTCAGCTCCTACCTTATCAGCTTGCCCATCAAGGTCAGGAAGAGCCAAATTCTGCAGCTTCCAGTTCTCCCCTATCTAACTCACATCTAAGCTTCTCTGTTCTTGGCTGCTTTCTTCGCTTGGAGCTGGCTCATTCTTGACACCTGTGTAGTAAAGCAGACATATTTAGAAAATCATTCCTTGGTCAAGTAAAAGAGTGTGGCCTTGTGGGTATTGCATCAGCCACAAAGACCATGGAAAAGGGAGTTGTGCTTCTTTAAACCCCAGACACTTTGGCTCCTTGGAGTGAGAGGTTTATGGGAATATAGGAATTTGTGATTTAATGAAATGCCTGACACCTGGCTTTCAGGGTGTGAACCTTCCCCCCCCCCCTCAGTGATGTTATCTGTCCTTGAAGTGCTTGGGAATGGAGATCTGGTTAATTTCCACGAAAGGGAGGACTATCCCTTGATTGGGGTTCGAACCTAAAATTGACCCAGCTGCAAAAGAGTGAATTGGTTAATTAGGACTTATGATTGGCTAGAAAGTTACGACGCCAAGTAAGAATTTTGGATAAAAGATCAAGGGAATTGTTAGCTTTTGCTCTTTGCCATCGCTCTGCATCCAGTAAAGATGCCCGGTTATCGCTCCACCTAATAGCCGTCGTTTCGTCTTTTGAAATGGAAATCTTCAAACACCATCAATACGCGGATGCATGAAAGGACTCTGACTATCCTAACTGTGTGTTTTGTGAGTATGTAAAGTTAGTTAGACTATGCAACGTTTTTATTTTCTTGCTTGTAAGTTTCATAAGAAAGTGCCTGTTGGTTTCAACATGTTTTCTGTTATTCTTTTAAAATAAATTTTTAAAGAAGAACCTGTTTGGTATCTGTGCCTTTTCCGAGGGAATAGCTAAATCCTTGCCTTCCGCTTAGTTACGCTCTACCGTAAGAGTTTCTGTCTGCAAGTCTGTGGATTCAGCTTGTGGAGGGGGGAATTGCCAGGTTAACGGGACACCTCCTTCTCCCTGGGTTGTGGCTCTGGGTTCCCCTGAACGAAGGGAGTGGTGGCAGCCCTACCGGTGTTATTTCGGCCTGTGTTTCTGAAAAGGTACCTCGCTGGCCAGTGTGCTCAAGAGACCTGTTCTGGCCGGAGAGCAAAAACAGGTGAGGGAGGGGCAGCTGGGGGCGAAGGACCTTTACCTTTACTACAACCTGTGTGGACAGTGCTGAGCTGATGTAATTGCCAGCTGCTCACAGGAACAGAGGAAACTGCCTTATACATGCAGACCATTTGTACATCTAGCTCCATATTGTCTATTCTGACTACCAGCAGCTCTCTGCGATTTCAGGCAGGAGTTTCTCCCAACCCTACCTGGAGATGCCATCAGGGGTTGAACCTGGGACATTCAGATGCTCTACCACTGAGCTATGGCCACCTCCTGTCTGTTAGGATGCATCCAGGGAGACGGGGGCATTTGGCAGGCCCCCAGCTGGCTCCAGCCACCGACCGGCAGCTGGGCGAACTCCAGTTCTCAGAAAAGCATCAACCAGCTACTTGAGCCTCAGAAGCCTTTAGAGACTGAGCACGCTCTTATCAGCAGAGTGAATAAATCTTCACAACGGAAGTGGCAGACAGAGACATGTGTAAGCATTATTTACAGGCGTTTATTCAGCATAGTTCAGGCACAAAGGGAAAAACATGTCTGCTTCCCTTCGTGTCCAAGCAAACAGCAATACAGCAAAAGCAATATACAAACTGAGGGATGTGGGTGGTGCTGTGGGTCAAACCACAGAGCCCAAGACTTGCCGATCAGAAGGTCGGCAGTTCAGTCCCTGCGACGGGGTGAGCTCCCATTGCTTGGTCCCTGCTCCTGCCCACCTAGCAGTTCGAAAGCACGTCAAAGTGCAAGTAGATAAATAGGTACCGCTCCGGCGGGAAGGTAAACAGCATTTCCGTGCACTGCTCTGGTTTGCCAGAAGCGGCTTAGTCATGCTGGCCACATGACCCGGAAGCTGTATGCCGGCTCCCTCGGCCAATAAAGCAAGATGAGCGCTGCAACTCCAAAGTCGGCCACGACTGGACTTATTGGTCAGGGGTCCCTTTACATTTTTAATATACAAACTGAAGTTCCCAGCAAGCTGTGCTGGAATGTAAACAGGCATGTGACACACAACAGTCATGCCTGTTCCTTTTAAGGTGGAACGGAGCTATACCGTAACACTGCCATGGGACACGTATCTAATTGGTCCCTGGTAATTTTTGCAAGCATCTGAGAATTTGCAACTTCCCAACCTTGCAGCTAAAGCCGCACGCCTCTCCCACCCCCCTCTGTGAAGGGCTGTTTCAAGGCAGGAAAAAACAGGAGCTGTTTTTGAGGGAAACGGGTGCTTATGGTAAAGAGCATCTTCGCACCAAATGGTGGCTTGGCAGACGTGTCCTTTGCATGTGGCTCTGACGCAAGTCGATCCTGCTGGCAGGAGGAGGCACATGTGAGCCCTTGCCTTTGGCTCCTGGTTGTCGCTTCTCCTTTCACACAAAAAAAATTAGGAGCTGCAAAATAATAATAATAATAATAATAATAATAATAATAATAATAATAATAATAAATAATAATTCAGAGCTGTATGGGGAGGCCTGGCAGTAAACACGAAGGAAATTTTTGGAGAAAGCATCTGATAAAAGTTAACGTAATAATAAATAAACGATGCTTGAATGAATGATGCTATCAGTAGTGCCAGGGTGTCTGCCCCTAAAATCTTTGCAGGCAGCAATGGCATTGAAAGTGGGATCCTGAAGGATCAGCACGATAACATCATGAATGCACAATACAAAGGAACATCAGAGCCCAACAAATAAAAAAAGAAGCCATATGTGTTTATTAAAGCTTTCTCATTTCAGCTTCTGAAAAAAAGCACAATACAAAGGATGTCTGGAGGAAAGATGTCCTTTTTATTGTGCATTCACGGTTATTTGTGCTCATGATGGTATGGGAACAGTTATCCGCAATCCTGCTTTAATACTGCCAGTGCCTGCAAAAATTTCAGGGCAGACTTTCAGAAGCTTTGTTTCCAAATCAATGCATGTCCTGTAAATTCCTGCTGAAAATCCTGTAACTTTTTACACTACAAATTTTCCAGTTTATTTAGTCCCGCTTTTGTCGTGCTATGATGCAAGTAACCCTGCTTAGACAGCAGTACAGTCATACCTTGGAAGTCGAACAGAATCCGTTCCAGAAGTCCATTCAACTTCTGAAACGTTCGACCTCCAAAGCGCGGCTTCTGATTGGCTGCAGGAAGCGCCTGCAGCCAATCGGAAGCCGCGGAAGCCCTGTTGGATGTTCGGCTTCCGAAAGAACATTTGAAAATCAGAACAATCACTTCTGGAGTTCCTAGTTGATGCAATCAGCAGGACTCCCCCTACTGGTGATTAACCCTTCCCAGACTTCAAGCAGATGTTCTGAAGTCAGATATAGTCGGTTATGACCAATCCCTAAGCCAATACCACTAATCACCTGTAACCAATAAAGTTGTGGCCTTATTTAGCCCATTAACCTTAAATAATTGTGTCATGTGTCATTATTTCCACTGGGGAGGGCAGGAACTCACCTTGCAACTTGCATTCAGATGCATATTGCTTCTGACAGCGGAGGCAGAACATAGCCATTGTGATGGCCTGGGAATCCGATTCAGAGGATGAACTGGAGGTATCCCAGCCTGCACAGGAGTCCCCGCCTCCAGGTGCGGCTGAGCTGGGGCAGGGCCTTGATTCTGAAGCGCCTGCACCTGTGCCAGATCCTCAGGAGCAGGCACCAGGTGAATCCACCCTGGCTCCAGAGGTAGTTGAGGACTCAGTGCCTACAGGTGAGTCTCCCCCTGGGCCCAGTAACCCTTCAGCCTCTCCTGAACTACAGAGGCTCAGGGCAGAGAGGCGAAGGGAACTGGCTTCTCCCAGGAGGAGTGCTCGCCTTAAGGCCAGGAGAGGCGGGTCTCCTGGGGGCCGGGGCCGCCCCTGGCCTCAGAGAAGATAAAGGCCAGTCAGCCGGGTCCCAGGTTGCGGGAGCAACGTCGTCGCGGAGTACCTGCTCCCGTCCAGACCCAGACCTGACCCTCCAGTGTTCCTGTCCCTGCTCAGCTTCCTGCTTCGGACCTCGCCCCGCTCCTTGCGAACTGTTTTCAGGCCAGTGACCCAGGACCGGACTTCGACTACGTCAACGGTAACCTTCCCCCCGGGACCAGCACAGCCATCCTGGCTTGAGTCCCATTATGGAAAAAGGCGGGGTATAAATCATAGAGTTGAATCATAGAGTTGGAAGAGGTCCAAGGGTCATCTGATCTGATCCCCTACAACGCAGGAATCTCAGCTAAAGCATCCAGGACAGGTGGCCATCCAACCTCTCCTTTGAAACTTACAAGGAAGGAGAGTCCACAACCTCCCAAGGTCATCTGTTCCACTGTCAGAAAGTTTGTTTCTGAAGTTTAGTCGAAATCTCCTTTCTTGTAACTTGAAGCCACTGGTTCAAGTCCTACCCTCCAGAGCAGGAGAAATCAAGCTTATTCCCTCTTCTATGTGACAGCCCTTGAGATATCTGAAGATGGCTCTCCTGTCTCCTCTCAGTCTCCTCTTTTCCAGACTCCTTCTTGGTTTCCAGACCCTTGATCATCTTGGTTGCCCTCCTCTGCACATGTTCCAGCATGTCAACATCCTTCTTAAATTGTAGTGACCACTATCTATATCTATATCTAGCTATCTATCTACACCAGTGTAGTGTAGTGGTTAAGAGCGGTAGGCTCGTAATCTGGGGAACTGGGTTCGCGTCCCCGCTCCTCCACATGCAGCTGCTGGGTGACCTTGGGCCAGTCACACTTCTTTGAAGTCTCTCAGCCCCACTCACCTCACAGAGTGTTTGTTGTGGGGGAGGAAGGGAAATGAGAATGTTAGCTGCTTTGAGACTCCTTTGGGTAATGATAAAGCGGGATATCAAATCCAAACTCTTCTTCATCTATCTATCTATCATCTATCTATCTATCTATCTATCTATCTATCTATCTATCTAATCTATCTATCTATCTATTTATCTATCATCTATCTATATCTATCTATCTATCTATCATCTATATCTATCTATCTATCATCTATCTATCTATCTATCATCTATCTATCATCTATCTATCATCTATCTATCTATCTATCTATCATCTTTCTATCATCTATCTATCATCTATCTATCTATCTATCTATCTATCTATCTATCTATCTATCATCTATCTATCTATCAGTCATCTATTATCTATCATCTATCATCTATCTATCATCATCTATCTATAATTGACCATTGATAGCTTTATCCTCCATGAGAACAGGAGCAGCAGTGATTTTTGTCACTGCCATTTATCTAAACTTTTTAAGAAAACTGGTACACTTGGAAAAGCTTGGGCCAAAAGCATTAATCTGTTAGGCCGGTACTGCCCTGAGGACATCATGCTATTTTAAGTCTTTCCCTCTGTGTTTATATTTGTAATTTGCTAGTATTATGCTTATCAGGCAGTAATACAATCCCGACCAACAGGCTTTTAAATTTGATTGCCGCTGATAAAAGTCTTTCCCGCCTCCCCAAGTGTATTCGTTGTAACATGATTTCTCATAAAATGCAATATGGAAGTGGCAAATGTGGAGGAAATAAACTGTGGCCGCAGGGTAATAATCTTTCATAGGAAACAAGCTGGTGATTTTAAAGCCGTCTGCAAATGTAGTGCAATTCAAATATTACACACATTATGGTGTAATTTAAAATATTTGTATACTGTGAATGGAAGAGAAGTAGACATGGTAGAAGACTGTTCCCATCTTCTGCCGCCTATATGTATCCTATGAAATTGCTTTAATAATATCTTCCAATGCTATCCTCCTGATCACAGCGGACTAGGCTATCAATGGCTATTATCCTTGATGGCTGAGCTCTGCCTCCATGGTTAGTAATAGTAATATTTCTGAATACCAGTTGCTTGAAACTACAGAAGGAGAACGTGCAGGTTCTGCTTGAGGGTTTTCTTTATATATATATAAAATTTTTACATTACATTTTCTGTTTTACAATTTAGAATATTGAGCCAATTTAGAGAGCCAGTGTGGTGTAGTGGTTAAGAGCAGTGGACTTGTAATCTGGTGAACAGGGTTCGCTTCCCCGCTCCTCCACATGCAGCTGCTGGGTGACCTTGGGCTAGTCACACTTCTCTGAAGTCTCTCAGCCTCACTCACCTCGCAGAGTGTTTGTTGTAGGGAAGGGAAAGGAGATTTTTAGCCGCTTTGAGACTCCTTTGGGTAGTGATAAAGCGGGATATCAAATCCAAACTCTTCTTCTTACTCTTCTTAAACAACCTTATCAGTGACTTCCCTTCTTTCCTTTCCATGGTTCCTTTTGCATAGCATAAATCCCTACATATTTTTTATAAACTAAACCATTCTGTATTCCATTATTACATCCATCTAAACTTATTTACACTGTTGAATCTATCTTAATTCTGCCAACGGTTTCAAGTGTACTCAATCCCCCCCCCCCATATATTCAATAAACGTTTTCCAATCTTCTTTAAACGTATGTTCTTCTTGTTCTCTTATTCTTTAAGTTAGATCCGCAAGCTGCACATATTCCATCAGTTTAAGTTGCCGTTCTTCTTTGGTTGGGACCTCGCTCGTTTTTCATTTTGGAGCTAAAAAAACATGGGTCACAGTACTGGCATACCTAAATAACCTTTTTTGACACCTGGGAATTTCCATCTGAATTATCCCCTGCTTGAGGGTTTTCTAGAAGTATCTGGTTGGCCAGAACTCTGGGACAAGATGGGTCTAGATGGGTCATTGACCTGATCCAGTGTTCCTTATATTCCTATGATCTTATGTTCCTATGTTTTCATTTTGCTGCAAGAAAAAAAGGGGAGAATATTGTGACATCTCAAAGACTATGTATCTGATGAAAACATGTCATAATAAATCTGTGAAGGAGCTACCCAAATAGAGCTCAAAATGTGAGCAGGCAGATTGCTGTGGTTGTCTGGTGTTGCTGCACTCATCACACCTTTATCAGGCCCAATGCTGCCATCACAGGAATATATTATCTGAAATCTATTTTGCCCTCTGCATTTCTCCTTCACCGATATCAAATCATTGTTCAAGGGATTATTATTTTTCAGATCTGCTTGCTCTGTGATCCAAAGGTTTGCAGTTTCATCCATGTGTCATGACCCAGGAATCAAATCTCCCATAACCAGGAAAAGAGACTGGATGATATCAGAGGTGAAGGGAAGGCTGAATGCAGGGATCACTCCCAGAAGACACGATTTAAACCTCTGTGAGAGAAAATACTGGAAGAAGTTAACATGGACCCTTTAAAACATTGATAGCTTTCCCAGAGGGAGCCAAGCTAGAAAACCTGACCTGACTACAAGCTATTTAAATCTGCAATTGGCACCAGGCCTTTGCTGGAGCAGCGTCCAATGTGCTCATCTTGGGTGCTTGAATCCAGTCTGAATTTTTACTAGCTCCGTTTGGAGCTCTCATGGGACAGGAGCCAGCTTCACCTGCTGAACAGCAGCCTGAAACAGGAGAAGGTGGTGTGACTCCACCTGCAGCTGATCAGCCTTCAAGGACACAGAGAAGGTGATGAGAACCAGCAGCAGTCAGATGCTAGTAACAACGTTTGTAGTTTCTGGTCCTACCTTGCTGCTTCCTGCTCGTCTTGACTATTGGCCATCAGAGTCTCTGACCCCTGGGCTGTCTGACCGTGTGGATTGCTGTTCGCTCAACCCTAGGACTGGCCCTGACTCTGAATACTGCCAAGTATACTTCAGAGACTCTGCTGGTTTTGGCTGGCTTCCCACTCTTCCGAGCTCTGCATGTTGTTGCTCAGCACGACTACGACAGGAGCTATCCATGGTCCTGCTTGTTTGCTTGAACTCTTCCCCCACTTCCCTCATTCTGCACGTGAGCTCTGTCTGGAACAGGATACCAGAGCAACTCATAAAGGTGGAAGAACAACATGATTTGAGCGATGAGGAGAAGCTATGGAAAATGGGGAACCCATGGCCTGCCAGTTGCTCCTAGACTCCAGCTTCTATCAGCTCCAGCCAGCAAGGTGGGCATTAATGATGGGAGTTGCAGGCAGTCCAAAAACAAAGGGAGGCCTACAGATTCCCTCCCCATTAAGAGATCCATGGAATGCCAATTTGTGGCAGGGTTTGGAAACCTGCAGCCCTCCTGATGTTGCTGGACTACAACTTCCATCATTCCTGACCTGGTGTTGGAACATCTGGAGGGCCACAGATGGCCCATCTCTGGCACAATGATTTCAGAACATGGGTGCTTCCATACATTGCAGAGGGGGCAAGAGGAGAAGTCAACATGGGGATGCCACCTTGGGCAAGAACTCCATGTTGTTTTGGATGTATGGTTCCACCACAATGTGGGGCACACATTGGGAACTGTTGGTCTGAAGGCTATATGTAGCCCATGGGGCCTCTCCATTTGGCCTGCAGTCTCCCCTACTCACCTTTCCCCGCTTCCACAGGTACATCATTTTAAGCTTATTCCAGTGTGCAGGGGTTGGGTTTCTGCAAGGGGTCACAGTTGAGAAAGGAAGGGTTAACTCCAATATCACCATTATATTTTAAAAACAGAAATGGCATCTAATAGGTTCTGCTGCTCAGGAACACCGGCCCCATTATTGTTCTGAATACTTCCCGTCCAAAATCAAAGTACAGCTTCTTTATATTGGGAGAATCGATACATAGATTTTGGAGAAGATATCTTGAGCACATGAGTTAATTGCAGAAATACGGGCAATCTGAGATATTCTGAGCTCTGATCAGAGGCGCAGATCTGAAACCTTATAATGGGGCCGATGATTTGCATTCAAACCACACACTACAAGAGAATCACATTTCATTGTACTAAAAATGTTGCTATAATTGCTGAGGATTATATGCATATATATGTGCAATTTTGTTCCATCAACGTTCTTCAACATGTCCACTTAACCTTTAAACAAGGAATAGAAACTATTTTGGAAATGTCATTTTCCTTTGGGGGTGAAATTTCAGTTTCGGAGAAAATGCCACAAGCATTTCCACCACGACCTGTGTGATGCAGAACAAAATGGTATCAGAATCCCTGGTTGGCAGCCTTTAATGTTTTCATTGCCAACTGAAAATGAATGCCTGATTCATTAATGAACAAACTTAGAAGAAGACGAAACCACCTTTCCAGGAAGTAGCTTTGCATTAGCGCTAGAAGCTGGGCGTGGGCTTGATTCTGGATATAATAATAAAAGAGTTGCTGCCTTCCTTTTGTTGTGGGCTTTTGCTTTCCTTCTCCAAATATACCTCCCAATCAAAATACTTTCTGTGCCAACTTCATTAAGTGCATCTTGGCCGAACTCCTAAGGACACA
Organism: Podarcis muralis; assembly: GCF_964188315.1. Classification (NCBI taxonomy): domain Eukaryota; kingdom Metazoa; phylum Chordata; class Lepidosauria; order Squamata; family Lacertidae; genus Podarcis; species Podarcis muralis. The sequence goes on from NC_135659.1 coordinate 94,033,898, forward strand.
AAAGTGGTTTTCTCCCAATGGGGAAATAACCAATTTGCTTTGACAATGAGACACACTAGACAGAAACACCCGTCTCTGAACTTACTAATAAAATCTCTAATGGGAACCAGCTTTAAATTCATGTTCAGTGCTTGGGGAAAGAATCTTAAGAAGATAAGAGGGTCCTACAGGATCAGGCCAATGGCCCATCTAATCCAGCATCCTGTTTGCACAGCAGCCACTCATTTGTGTCATCAAGAGAAATAAGTCGCCAAGGAAAAGCTGTTGGGATTTTGTTGACATTGTTGACATCATGTGATGTCTCTGAGCGTGAGACAGGAAGTCTCTGCCAGTTCTCATTGTAACCGGAGAGTTACTGTGAGTTACTTTCACTTCTGAGTCGAAGCCTGAGTCGAGTCAGAGACTCTTGTGTTATGCTGCTCAGGAGAGCAGTCATGTTTGTACAGTCTTAATAAAGTAGTGAGTAGACTACGGACTGTCTTTTTCTTCTGTGATGGGATGCCAGAAGAATGCGAGTGTGCTCCTCTCAGGAGGGAGGGGTCGCTTATCACCGGTCTCTCTGGACTGAGGGAGAATTCCAGCCAGAGAGTGACCACCGGAGAGAAGCCCCAGTGTCTTGGGAAGTTGGCACCCTTCCCCGGGGGGCGTTTTTCGAACAAAAGCAATATATGGGCTCACAATCAGGTGCACTCACTTGGTAAATCGGAATATTTGTGCCTACTTCATCCTGCTTGAAAGAGTCAGGCTTTCAAAGATACTTTGTGGTGGCACAGCAGGTGGTTGTTGGCGAATACAGTAAGTGAACGCTGAGAAGTAGAAAGGGAGAGTAGGAATGAGGGAGACATTTATTAGCATTTTAGTGAGGAACTACCTTATTTGCACTTTTCGAAGCAATATGTAAACCAAAACACAACTATTCTTCAAAATTCGCACCTCCCTGAATTTTGCAATGAAATTCTCCCACCAAACAATATGCACAGTAAATCAGAGTAAAGTCTGCGTAAACACACCACACGTGTTTTTCAAAAATAACATACACAAATGCATTAGGCTGGGGGGGGGATTGCTTGAGAAAAATGTGTTCGTCACAACTGCATACAAAAATGTGCTTATTCAGAGAAATTTGCACTAAAATGCTTAGGAATTTCCACGAAGAGTTTTTGTATAAATACACACATACACACACTGCTGCAGAAATGTGGGGAACTGAATTTAAATTTTGGAAAAATGAGAAACAGAGATTGGCTGATTCACCCATCCCTTTTGGAAAGAGTGTGTTCATACCTGAGATTGCCAACCTTTTTGGGCCTATGTGCAAATTTGCAAACCAGATAAACCGGGGAGGGGGGGAGAGAGGGGGAAGGGGCAACCTATTCTATTGGCTAGAACAGAAATATTTCCTTTAAGTCTAATTTCAATTAGGGGACCTTGCAGTCCCTAGGGGAAGTCTCTGCAGGCACACATGTGGAGACCCCTGCTCTATATGGTTGCTGCAGGCAAGTGACAGCATAACTCTTATTATGCTCATATCTTTAGTCTGCTGAGTGGGAGCCTTGACATTTGTCACCAAGTCCTGGCCTGAACTGCATCACTGCCAGGCCCAGACGGGGGGGGGGGCGTATGGGCCACTTGGCCCGGGCCTCCGATTCCAAAGGGGGCTTTGGTCAGCATATTCACAATCGCAGGGGATGCACTGGGGTGAACACAGAGGCGCAAAGGCAGCGGCAGTGGTGGGCGGATTCCCTGAGGCCATGGCTGGCAGCGCGAGAGAAAAGCTTTCCCAGCGTCCGGGGCGGGGCCTGCAATCGGCTCTGCAGAGGAGCACGGAACGGGCGCCGGGTGCGTGGAGGCGACCAAGGCTCCAGCAGCCAGCACACCGCGAATGTCATGGTGGACCATGTTTTTCATGCTGTTAAAAGTTGGTGAGTTTTTGTTTGAAATCTTGTTTGCCAAAAATTAAAACCACACGTACCTTAAAGATAAGTGTGTTGGCTTTCTGATCGCTAATTTTTTATTTTAAAAAATGATGAAAAATTGATGAAGATGTGGCCATTTGTTTAAAATTTTGTTGACTAGGCGAGGAATATTACTTACACCCAAGGAGTACATATAGCTCAATGAGGATAAAATTTGCTGGAAACCATGTTTTTTAAAGAAATAGTGGCTTATGAGCAGTAGTGGCTTTCTCACAAGCATACATCTTTTTTAAGAGTAGAATAAGAAGACAGGGAAGTTTTAATTATAATTATAATTTAATTATAAATAATAGTCAAAGCTGTCTACTTAAAAATAGATTTTTAAATACTCTTTTGAACTATTAAAAATTGTATAATACATTTTAAAATGAATAATGTGTTTATTGTAAAATGTATTTAAAATTATAATAGATTATAAAAAAAAATTACGTTATATACTTTCTTATTTATAAGACTTCAGTTAACCCCAGGGTAAAAAAAAGGGGGGGCACATTATCTACATGACCTGGGCCTCTGCCTGGCTCTGCAAGGCCCTGATCACTGCCCTGGTCCATAGTTTGGCCCTTGCTAAGGCCAAACACTCCTGGCCTTAATTTCAGCCAACACCTGAATTTTCTCTTCCACCCCTCTCCGGTTTAAGCAAAATAAACCCACACGCTCAAACAAAGGCATGTGCCTCTGAAGCAAAAGAGCAGGAGTTTCAAGTTCTTCCTACAAAAGGACGGTGTTGTGACCTTTTAGAAAATAACAAAACCTTTTGAGCAATCATGTTCGTGATGATAGAATCATTGATATTTCTTGTGTGCTTTGAAGCTGGCACTCTGCAGTCCTTGGGGATTGCGACTAAAAACAGCAAGAAGGGACCAAAGTCCATCAGTAAATAGTGTGGTGACCCAAAAAGGCATTGGGGGTGGAAATAGATGTTGGGGGGGGGATCAAATGAAGCTGAAGCTGGAGTGAAACCTAATTTTAATCTGGCTTAGAATTTGGATTGAAATGTGACGTTCTGATAAAATAAATGTCACACTGTTGAATTACAGATAGCAGGTGGGCAGAGGGCAGAGGGACTTGTAAGATGTGGGCATTAAAGGTGGGAGAGTGTTGCCAGCCAGCCAGAGGCCTCAACAGCACAAAATTATGACTGTTGGTTTTCATTTTCCCTCAACTGGGAAGGGAGGTGTCCCGTTGCCTAACTGAGAGATCCCTGCCCCCTCCTGCTTGCACGCAAGTAGGAGTTGGGAGGCTGCTCTGATAGGCAGTGTGAAGCCTCCCTTCACAGCTTAGTTGCTGGGGTCAGGGAAGGTGGAGGCAGCCCGGAAGCTGCATCTGAGACCCCCTGCACCACTGTCATATGGGGACTACCGAGCAGCTCCTGAAGCCAGCCAGAGCCAACTGCTCCGGGCTGCTGAGACTGCCACTGCTGCATTTCCCGGGGACATTACATGAAATCCGGGGACATTCTGGGGATGGAATTTGTCCGGGACTTATTCGCAAATCCCGGGACTGTCCCTGGGAAACAGGGATGTCTGGTGACCCTGCCTTAAAAGCCTGGGGGGGAGGGAACCACTTTGGCGGTTTGCTTTTCCTTCTTTTCTTTTCCTTTTTTAAAAAATGAGATGGTGCAATCCCAATAACCAAGCTGCTCTATAAAGCCCAGAGATTTGGAAACAGTCTTCTATTCCAATTACTCCCCTGACATCCACAAAGCCTGCTGCGCGTGTGGGAAAAGCAAAGTTCCCTTGCCAGCCAAGGCAGAACTGGATGTGCAGGTGTTTGGCTCTGCCATGCTGACTCAGCAAGGTAATCAGCTTCCCATGACGACGGCTGATCATTATAGCGCTCTGCTTTGCCTTGCAGAAGACTTCGGAAATCAAATCCAGCGTGCTCTTGCAGCGAGCTTATTGCCAAGTCAGCTAAATCTGATTGCACCTTGGAATTGTATACAAAATGCCACATGCATATAAATGTGTGTGTGTGTGTGTGTGTGTGTGTGTGTGTGTGTGTGTGTGTATCATGTGGATGTCCAGCCCATATTGGCACCTACGAATCAAAGCCTGCAACAATAAACAATAACCTCGCTAAATGGAATCCACATCCCAAAACAAGCTGAATTTGCAATGCCTATTAAAAGCTCACTGGAAGGACAGATCATGAAGCTGAGGGTCCAATACTTTGGCCACCTCATGAGAAGAAAAGACTCCCTTGAAAAGACCCTGATGTAGGGAAAGATTGAGGGCACAAGGAGAAGGGGACAACAGAGGACGAGATGGTTGGACAGTGTTCTTGAAGCTACCAACATGAGTTTGACCAAACTGCAGGAGGCGGTGGAAGACAGGAGTGCCTGGCGTGCTCTGGTCCATGGGGTCATGAAGAGTCGGACACGACTAAATGACTAAACAACAACATCTATTATATAATTATATTATCCAAAATCCATGTTACCTTACAAGTGTCATTGTATTCCTGCCAATGATTTCAGCTGTTTACAGTGGTCTTTTATTCCAGTCTTTTAAGAATACTTGGTCTTCCTGATTTCTGATCTTTCCCGTCAGTCTTGCCATTTCTGCATATTCCATCAGCTTGGTCTGCCACTCTTCTCTGGTCGGTACTTCTTCTTCCCATCTCTGGGTTAAGAGCATCCTTGTTGTTGCATACATAAACCGTATTTTCTTTTCTTTTGGTAGTTCCACACCTATAATACCTAACAAAAAAGCCTTTGGTTTTTTTAACAAAAGTTATCTTAAACATTATTTCCAGCTCATCACATATCATTTCCCAGAAAGTTTGTCCACTTGCTCTTTTATGTCTAGCTCCAAAATGGGGAGGGGAGGTGCATCAAGGTAGCTGGCAATCAAAGAAAAGCATAAGTCACATCATCAGCTAATAAAACTAAGGCAAATATGACTGTCAACAGGCTTATGGAGCCAAATAAAACACAGCAGGCAGAAAGACAAGGCAGATGTAGCAGGGAGACAGACAGATTCTGAAGGCTAACAAAGCACAGGTAAGATAGGGGAATGGACCTGAGGGCCAGACAGAGAGGTCTGGAGAACTGCATTCAGACCCTGGGCATAAGGTCTCTTCACCACCTTCTCCCCATAGAATCATAGAATTGCAGAGTTGGAAGGGACCACGAGGGTCATCAAGTCCAACCCCCTGCGATGCAGGAATCTTTTGCACAGCATGAGACTCAAACCCACAACCCATGCGTGCTCACTCTGAGAATCTTGCAAGCATTCAGAATTTTGCAGATGGTCGGAGTGGGATGGAGACATTGCTATCATTGTTGTTGTTTAGTCATTTAGTCATGTCCAACTCTTCGTGACCCCCTGGACCAGAGCACGCCAGGCACTTCTGTCTTCCACTGCCTCCCGCAGTTTGGTCAAACTCATGCTGGTAGCTTCGAGAACACTGTCCAACCATCTTGTCCTCTGTCGTCCCCTTCTCCTTGTGCCCTCCATCTTTCCCAGCATCAGGGTCTTTTCCAGGGAGTCTTCTCTTCTCATGAGGTGGCCAAAGTCTTGGGGCCTCAGCTTCACAATCTGTCCTTCCAGTAAGCACTCAGGGCTGATTTCCTTAAGAATGGATAGATTTGATCTTCTTGCAGTCCATGGGACTCTCAAGAGTCTTCTCCAGCACCATAATTCAAAAGCATCAATTCTCCGGCGATCAGCCTTCTTTATGGTCCAGCTTTCACTTCCATACATCACTACTGGGAAAACCATAGCTTTTACTATACGGACCTTTTTTGGCAAGGTGATGTCTCTACTTTTTAAGATGCTTTCTAGGTTTGTCATTGCTTTTCTCCCAAGAAGCAGGCGTCTTTTAATTTCGTGGCTGCTGCCACCATCTGCAGTGATCATGGAGCCCAAGAAAGTAAAATCTCTCACTGTCTCCATTTCTTCCCCTTCTATTTGCCAGGAGATGATGGGCCCAGTGGCCATGATCTTCGTTTTTTTGATGTTGAGCTTCAGACCATATTTTGCGCTCTCCTCTTTCACCCTCAATAAAAGGTTCTTTAATTCCTCCTCACTTTCTGCCATCAAGGTTGTGTCATCTGCATATCTGAGGTTGTTGCTCTCATTATTCTTGTGTTATTTGACCCTCTTTGCATCAAATCACAACACAGCACCCTGGATGGGTTTGTTCATTTTTTTAAAAAAAGGTGAAATTGTGGAGTTGCACTGACACAAACAACTTCTCAGCCCTGCCTCATTCAGGCCACGGCTCGGCACAGCGACTGCTCGAAAGGAGCTGCGGTCAACAGAGAGAGAAAGGGATACTCTCCAAAACAGCCTCCGAAAGCTTTATTTCCCCGATGTTTTGATTAAATAAAGATACCGCTTATCAGATTTACTATGTGCCGCGACTCTATTATCCTCCAGTCACTTGAGTCAGCAGCCAAATCAAAGTGCACAAAAGGAGACTGAGTTATTGGTCTGACTGCAGGCGAGTTGCTGAAGAGGAGAAGGGCGGAGAGACTCAGCTGCATTCTCCAGCTCTCCAGCTCCCGGCAGCGGGTGCCAAGCTTGAGGGGTCACTCAGGATAATGCCCCTCCCCTGATGCAGCCCCCCCCCCAGCCCCTGCAGTTGATAGTCAGTCCCCTGCTACCAGTCAGGCCACTGCCAGCAGCAGCACTCTTCTGATGGGAACTGAGAAGCCGCCAATAAAAAATTTCCACAATGCAATGCTACTCTGGCCTCTTTTGGAAGATCACTGCCACCCCAGGTAAGCTTGCCCCTGAATAAATCTACTGGCAGCAGGGGGCCTCCAGTATGCCAGCCCTTTGGTGAAAACTCAGCTCATCCGCTTTGAATGTAGGTCTCTGGTTTAGTCTCCAGGAATGCCTCTCTGAAATCTTGGAGAGCCATTGCTGCCAGTCAGTGTTGTGGGATGTAACATGTAGCAGTCAAGTACAACACTTCCTGTTTGCCCAGAGTGGACACACAGGGGGACGTGACTCCAGCCAGGAGGACTTCCTGTCATACCTGTCTGGAGCATCCTCCCCCTGTGTGTGACCAGGTAGATAGGTGTGACCCTGGCAGACCCTACAAAAGAGCCAGTCATGCAGCCATCTTCCCTTCTTCTTGACTCTCCATTTTCCTGATGTTATTTTGCTGTTTGCTGGCTCTCAGCCAACAGCACATGGGCTCAATCCCCAATATGGGATGAACCCAGCTCTCTTTTTCTGGGGGGACGCAGGGGCACATAATAATAATAATAATAATTATTATTATTATTATTATTATTATTATTATTATTATTATTATTATTTATACCCCGCCCATCTGGCTGGGTTTCCCCAGCCACTCTGGGCGGCTTCCAACCGAATATTAAAAACAATACAGCATCTAACATTAAAAACTTCCCTAAACAGGGCCGCCTTCAGTTGTCTTTTAAAAGTAAAATAGTTGTTTATTGCCTTGACATCTGCTGGGAGGGCGGTCCACAGGGCAGGTGACACTACCGAGAAGACCCTCTGTCTGGTTCCCTGTAACCTCACTTCTCGCAGTGAGGGAACCGCCAGAAGGCCCTCGGCGCTGGATCTCAGTGTCCAGGCTGAACGATGGGGGTGGAGACGCTCCTTCAGGTATACTGGACCGAGGCCATTTAGGGCTTTAAAGGTCAGCACCAACACTTTGAATTGTGCTCAGAAACATACTGGCATACCCCTAAATATTTTGTGAAACTAAGTTTGGCCTCATTGAGGGGCAGTATTTCAATATGAGTAGGAAAATGAGAGTACCCCTAAACATTTTTTTAGAAAAAAAGCACTGGATGGACCCACACTCCCTTCTGTAACCACCAGCTAAAGCCTGCCTTCAGGAACATACTGTGAACTGAATGTAAGTAAACCTCTTGTTACTTTAAGAGAAGACTGTTGTGTCTTTATTCTTTTTAAAGAGAGATTAAAGGGGAATTCACCATTATCAATCCAATCTGGAGAAGCCAGACTGGATTGCTTAACTCAAGAGATTCAAACAAATCTACCAACTAGCTTCCTGCAATCTACAGGGGAATGTACTCTGCTACTGACTAGGAAGGATAATATTTAATCAATATATCCTCTCCTACTATCCATAGCACTCCCACAAGTGTAGACAATACTGAACTACACAGCCCAGTGAGATGAGGCAGCTCCCTATGTTAGAAAGGGTTTCGTGTTTTTGTCGTCCAGAGGGACTACTTTGCACAGCTCTGACTGTCAGAAAGTTCTTCCTGACATTTAGTTAGAATCTCCTCTCTTGTAACTTGAAGCCACTGGTTCGAGTCCTACCCTCCGGAGCAGAAGAAAACAAGCTTGTTCCCTCTTCCATGTGACAGCCCTTGAGATATCTGAAGATGGCTCTCATCTCTCCTCTCGGTCTCCTCTTTTTCAAGCTAAACCTACCCAGCTCCTTCAACCGTTCCTCATAAGGCTTGGTTTCCAGACCCTTGATCTCACAGCAGGGGCAAACCAGAGGCAAAAGTAGGCAGAGCAACAAATGCCCCCCCCCCCCCCGCCGTTCAGTAAGGTAGTTTCTGCACACACTCTCGCACGCCTCTCTAACCTCCATCCAGCTGAGCCAGAGGCATTCTCGGAGTTTGAGGACCTATCCCAGCCAGGCAAGAACACGCAAGGTGGGTGCAAAGCTGAGCCAGTGAAGGGTGTGGTCTGGAAAGAATGGGTGTGGCGAGAGTCCCAAGGACCAGATGGAGAGGTATTGAGGGCCACATTTGGCCCTTGGACCTGAGATTCTCCACCCCAGTTTTACTGTATAGTTGTTCGGTCATGGACACTTCAGCTGAGATTCCTGTATTGGGTCCCGTAAAGGTAAAGGTAAAGGTACCCCTGCCCGTACGGGCCAGTCTTGACAGACTCTAGGGTTGTGCGCCCATCTCACTCAAGAGGCCGGGGGCCAGCGCTGTCCGCAGACACTTCCGGGTCACGTGGCCAGCGTGACAAGCTGCATCTGGCGAGCCAGCGCAGCACACGGAACGCTGTTTACCTTCCCGCTGGTAAGCGGTCCCTATTTATCTACTTGCACCCGGGGGTGCTTTCGAACTGCTAGGTTGGCAGGCGCTGGGACCGAACGACGGGAGCGCACCCCGCTGCGGGGATTCGAACCGCCGACCTTTCGATCGGCAAGCCCTAGGCGCTGAGGCTTTTACCCACAGCGCCACCCGCGTCCCTATTGGGTCCCTTACAACTCTACAATTCTATGATTTGATGAAAAAGCTGTGAACTGTGATTCTTTCTTTCTTTCTTTCTTTCTTTCTTTCTTTCTTTCTTTCTTTCTTTCTTTCTTTCTTTCTCTCTCTCTCTCTCTCTCTCTCTCTCTCTCTTTCAGATATCAAACACTGAAACAGATCTCTCTCCAATAACAGGCCTGATCTTTGGGAGAGTTGTGGACGGTTCTTCTCTTTCCCCGGCAGTGTTTGAAATGTAACTAGGCAGACCAGCCAGGGTTCAGAAGGAAGTTTTAAGTAATACAGCGTGCCTGATAAATAAATCATGGGATAAGAGCAAAGTGGTGTTTGCCTACTTCCTTTGCCCTTGATTTGAAGCGAAAGAGGTCAGGCAGGCTCCTCCTGGAGAGGTTAAACTGCAAACAAAGGCTACATGTGAGCGAAGGAAGGGTTCCTTTGATACCATTTCTGGGTGGTGGGGAGGCTGTGGTAGGGCAGAGATTTTTTGTTGTTGTTGTTTAAAAAATCAACATTTCTCCCTTTTATCTGCCCTGATCCATGTCAGCTGGGAGCCATGCTCTTCTTTTTTCATTTTTTCACCCTCGTGATAGCAAAGGAGAGTGTGCCTCTGAGGATGTGCAAAGTGCTTTTTGCAACACACACAAAAAGGGGGTTTCCCCCCCCCCCTCCTCCAGCTTGCCCAGTACCTGGTGGGAAGGAAGGAGTTGGGTGCATTGTGGGAAATTTTTATGGCAGTGAGATTCTGGCAGATGGTGCTGCTCAGAGCTGTGCTGCCAATCATTACCTCAGCCTGCCAGGGTCTGAGGCCCTCTTGAACCAGGAGCCAGCCTGGTCTTCACAATTGCATCTTGCATTCCAGGACTTTGCTACCATCTTCATGCTGCAAGGCAGGGCTGAGAGCCTTCTGATGCTGGCTGAAATTAAACTTTCTGTGGTTTATGGAAATGCAAACGGAGTTAGAGGTTTAGGTGTAATCACTTGCTTATGATCTCCTCATTATCTCTGCAGCGAGGAAATTCTTGCAGAACAGGCTATAGTGGAATTCTCCTTCGCCTGCCCACGCCTTGAACTGAACACACTGGCAGCAGCTAATGGCCCCATGGAATCCATCCATTCCAGGAAGAAAAAGAAGAGGGGAAGCAAACTTGCATTCAGGTCCTTCATTTGCATTCAGGCGGCATTCCTCCTTGTCTTGAGCGGTGTCTTATATTTACAGTATCAGCCGGCCTGAGGGAAAATCCGAGGGGCAAGATTGCATTCATCACCGACAAGCCGCTGGCTTGATTTGGTTGCTTGCGTGAGATGCAAAAAAACAAATACGCAAATAAAAGGCACAATGGGCATGATTTTGTTTCATCAACTGTCTCTCTCGACGCCACTGGCTCCCCCCCGCAAATTACGGCAGAATGTACCTGTATCCTCCTGTAGCAGAAAGAGATTCCTCTGACGAATTATTTAGTCCATTTCTCATGAATCAACTCCGCCATCTAGAGGGCATTCTTGGGCACTGGTCCCTGCCATTGGAATTTGTTTTTTGATCCTGTTTCGAGACTGGAATTGGACTAAATGGGGAGGGGCAGTGCTTTTTTTCTTTAAAAAAATGTTTAGGGGTACTCTCATTTTCCTACTCATATTGAAATACTGCCCCCTCAATGAGGCCAAACTTAGAGTCACAAAATGTTTAGGGGTATGCGTAGCCCTGCGTACCCCTACAAAAAAAAAAAGCAATGGGGAGGGAGGTTTCCTACACACACAAAAGAAAGCCTGCGACTCCAGTTATATAAAGAGAGTGCTGAAACAGTCTGACCAGGTTCCTTTGTTAAGTCAGCTTTGTAAAGTCCATAAAATATCTCTTTTTATTTGTATGTGTTGCCACATAAATCTTTCTCCCTACTTCCCTGCCTGGAGGCAATGCCATCAAGGTGTCTGCATGGGAAAGGGAACGAAAGAGACTGGCTGTGCTGAGCCCGGGGGTAACCCATGAAACGCGGTCCAGGACCAGTCCAGAATCCAAAGGTTCCACTGGGAGTCAGTCTGACAGGGCCAAGGCAGGACACAAGGCAGGAAACCACGCAAGGACAGGTGCAGGATCTCAGGCAGGATCTAGCACACAGCAATGTTGCTCCCGCAACCTGGGGTGGGATCCAAAAGCCTTTTATCTTTGTTGGGGTAGCGGCCGGTCCTGATCCCCCAGCGACTCACCCCTCTGTTTTGCCCGAAGGCGAGCACTCCTCCTGTGAGTACTCAGGTCTCTCCTTCTCTCAGACCTTAGTCTCTGCAGCTCGGGAGACGTTGGTGGGCTACTAGACCCAGAGGCCGCCTCAGCCTCCCCTGACCAAACCAGTAGTGGAGCAGCTGTAAGTGATGGCCCAGCTGGAGGCAACGAGGTGATCCCTGCATCTGGAGCCAGGGCAGGCTCAGGCCCCTGACTCGGCCCAGCTGGTGTTTGTTGCAGGGGAACCTGTGCAGACTGGGGCTCTTCGGGATCAGGCCCCAGACTTGGTTCAGATGATGCCTGAGGAAAGGATCCGGTGCAGACTGAGTCTCCTCTGGTTCTGAGTCTGAGCCCCAGGCCATCACACTGGCCATCTTGAAATTGGGTCAGAAAGAGAAACAGAGGGTTGCATAGACTCCAAGAGTCCTGATTTCCCAGGAATGGTCCCAGAATTACAAAATCCATCTTGGCTTCAGATTTGATCCTGGAATGTCCCTATTTCCCCTGCCAGCGCTGCTACCACCAAGTCTGAGGAAGAGGATGAGCTGGCCCAGGTCCCGGGTGGCATGTGTTTTTCAAGGAGTGGTGGAAATTGTTAAGAATGGTGCTTTTCAATAGTGTGCAATGTTGGCTCAGCCTTACTGCAAATTCACCTAGATCAGAAATACCTCCAGAATATGTTGCAAACCTCATAAAGGTAAAGTGACCCCTGACCATAAGCTCCAGTCGTGGCCGACTCTGGGGTTGCGGCGCTCATCTCGCTTTACTGGCTGAGGGGGCCGGTGTACAGCTTCCGGGTCATGTGGCCAGCATGACTAAGCTGCTTCTGGCGAACCAGAGCAACACACGGAAACGCTGTTTACCTTCCTGCCAGAGCGGTACCTATTTATCTACTTGCACTTTGACGTGCTTTCGAACTGCTAGGTTGGCAGGAGCAGGGACCGAGCAACGGGAGCTCACCCCGTCGCAGGGATTCGAACTGCCGACCTTCTGATCGGCAAATCCTAGGCTCTGTGGTTTAACCCACAGTGCCACCCACGTCCCTGCAAACCTCATAGGCAGTAGCAATTACCTCAAAAGAGTGGAACAGTATGATCAAGATTTGCGTTTCTTTGTACACGCATTTGGAATGCAGCTTCTTAGCTGTTCTCACTCTTTAGCAGCAAATAGCAAGGGGCTCATTTCTTCTTCAATAGGAAACCGTCATCCTATTTTCCTGCAATGATTTATCAAGGTCAGCGGCAGAGCAAGCTGATTTTGATGACTTCTGCATATGTCAGCAATGAAGTTGCTGCGTGATCTGAGCCACTGAATCTTTCGCTCTGCTCAAGCTGATATATTTCCTCATCCTCAGTCATCACACAGTGGTTTTCTCTCATGTTTTATTCTGTGTTTTCCCAGTTAGCACTGGCTTGTTAACTATGTGGTATGAGATGGGGGAACTGAAGAATAAGGCTGCATCCTGGACAATATGCACCAGATTCTTCCTATAATGGGATATTAGTTTAGGCTTTTCCCAGTAGTGATGTATGGAAGGGAGAGCTGGACCATAAAGAAGGCTGATCGCCGAAGAATTGATGCTTTTGAATTATGGTGCTGGAGGAGACTCTTGAGAGTCCCATGGACTGCAAGAAGATCAAACCTCTCCATTCTGAAGGAAATCAGTCCTGAGTGCTCACTGGAAGGACAGATCGTGAAGCTGAGGCTCCAATACTTTGGCCACCTCATGAGAAAAGAAGACTCCCTGGAAAAGACCCTGATGTTGGGAAAGATGGAGGCCACAAGGAGAAGGGGACGACAGAGGATGAGATGGTTGGACAGTGTTCTCAAAGCTACCAGCATGAGTTTGACCAAACTGCGGGAGGCAGTGGAAGACAGGAGTGCCTGGCATGCTCTGGTCCATGGGGTCACGAAGAGTCGGACACGACTAAACGACTAAACAACAACAACAAGTTTAGGGTTGCTTTAGAGGTCAGAATTTTGTCATTTCACAAATTCAGACGTCGAGATCATTGCATGTGTTGTCCTGATTAAATAATGCTGGCAATTCTGTCCCAGTTTATAACATTCCTTTTTGCATTGCATTGCAGGTAGTGTGGCTTTTTGATCGATTTACCACCATGTTGCACCAGTCATTCACACCAGTGGTGTGATGCGACAACACCAAATGTTGCCACCCCTATCCTTCATGAGCTTGTGTGCCTCTATTTCCCCCATGTTCCAGCTTGCAAGCCATTTCCCCGTGTGCATTTTTGCACGCTATTTTCACAATTTTATGCATAATATATGCATTTTTGCACACAATGTTTGGTTGGAGAACTGCATTGTGAAGTTTGGGGAAGTGCACATTCCAAAGGATAATCGTGCTTTTGTTCAAGGGTCACATTTGAAAAGTGCAAATTTCTCATTAAAATGCAAACCCAATTGAATTTCTTCTCAATCCCTTCACACAAGGCAGTCTGTGGCTCCAGTTCCATGGAATTACCTTGCCTTAGAAGTTAAACAAGCCCTGACTAGCTTATACTTGTGTAACATTCCCAAATTAGACCACTTTATTGCTGCTGTTTTAAATTCCTGTTTTTTATGTTTTAATAATGTCTCAAGATCCGTATTTTGTTTTATGTAATATGTAATATGTTTTATGTAATATTTCTGTGCTACTTTTTGTGCTGGTTTATTATTTAGTTGTACTGTATTTTGCCTTTTTATATTTTGTTGTTAAGTGGGTGTTGGTTTTTAATGGAGATTGTAAGTTGATTTGTGGAGGGAGGTCATCAGAAAAAGTGCTGTGTGTGTGTAATAATAAATAAAGGGTGTTTGTTTGGTCCCAGTTAAAGTTGAGCTGCATCAGAACTTAGTCTCCTAACAATCTAGAGTAGACTTTTAGGAATGGGTTTTGCTGCCCCCTGCTGTCAGGAATTTTATCTTGCTCCTTAGCAACAAAGAGACCATCAGAATCTGAGATACTATGAAGTGCATTCCAACACGGTCTTTCTTTACATCATCGTTGTTTCTGTAATTAAATTGTCCATTTAAACAGACCGCTCTGCTGCTGTCAAGCCTATAGTCTTCTCTCCAACCTTTAGATGAGGTTTTTTTGCCTGCCACATTTTATTTTTGTCTGGTTTTATAATACAGCCTACTGCTTTTATTTGAGGTGGTTGTTGCACTTGTTTTGTATAAATGACTGTTAAGCCAATACTGAAATCCAGAAAAAGTAAGAAAAATTCAAAAAATAATAATATATGTTTGTCCACATAATAAAAAATATCAAATAATCTATCTGCGACTGGACCTAACAGTCAGGGGTCCCTTTACCTTTACCTTTAATTATTAATAAACTAATTCATTTCAACTACTCTTACTGTTGAATTACTATAATCATCCTATAATCACAGACAACTGGGAAACACTGGCCTGCGAGTGCTCCAGTTAGAGAACAGCCTTTACCAAAGGTGTCATAGGCTCTGAAGACGCTCAAACTCAGGATTGAAAGGGAGAAATGTGCTAAGAGGAAGGCATGCTTGGCAAACCCTCACTGTGATCAACTCCCACCAATGTCCCCACTGTGGAAGGACTTGTGGATCCATAATTGGCCTCCACAGTCACTTACGGATTCACTGTTAAAACGGTGTTTATGGAAGACAATCTTACTCGGCTACAAGGCATCACCAAAGAAGTAGATCATGTATTTACACACACACACACATTTCTAGGCACTCTTTTGCTGTCGTTGTGCAGGGATTTGTAAGTCACTGCAAACTCTATCTGCCATAGCACAGTGGTAGAGATTCCCAGGGTTCAATCCCCGGCATCTCCAGGTAGGACTGGGAAAGACTCACAGTTTGAAAGCCTAGAGAATCGCTGCTGGTCAGTGTAGACCAGGCTTCCTCAACCTCGGCCCTCCAGGTGTTTTTGGACATCTGGCTGGGTTTCCCCAGCCACTCTGGGCGGCTTCCAACAAAACACTAAAATACAATAACCTATTAAACATTAAAAGCTTCCCTAAACAGGGCTGCTTTCAGATGTCTTCTGAAAGTTTGGTAGTTATTTTTCTCTTTGACATCTGGTGGGAGGGCGTTCCACAGGGCGGGTGCCACTACCGAGAAGGTCCTCTGCCTGGTTCCCTGTAACTTGGCGCCAGAAGGCCCTCGGTGCTGGACCTCAGTGTCTGGGCATAACGATGGAGGTGGAGACGCTCCTTCAGGTATACTGGACTGAGGCCGTTTAGAGCTTTAAAGATCAGCACCAACACTTTGAATTGTGCTCGGAAACATACTGGGAGCCAGTGTAGGTCTTTCAAGACCGGTGTTATATGGTCTCGGCGGCTGCTCCCAGTCATCAGTCTAGCTGGCGCATTCTGAATTAGTTGTAGTTTCTGGGTCACCTTCAAAGGTAGCCCCACATAGAGCGCATTGCAGTAGTTCAAGCGAGAGATAACTGGAGCATGCACCACTCTGGCGAGACAGTGTGCGGGCACGTAGGGTCTCAGCCTGCATACCAGATGGAGCTGAGAGACAGCTGCCCTGGACACAGAATTGACCTGTGCCTCCATGGACAGCTGTGAGTCCAGAATGACTCCCAGGCTGCGCACCTGGTCCTTCAGGGGCACAGTTACCCCATTCAGAACCAGGGAGTCCTCTACACCTGCCTGCCTCCTGTCCACCAAAAACAGTACTTCTGTCTTGTCAGGATTCAACCTACAACTCCCATGGTCCCTAGCTAGCAAGACCAGTGGTCAGGGATGATGGGAACTGTTGGGTGTAGTGAAGGGTTAACCTTCTATGCCTCGGTCCTGAGGGGACGGGCTTACGAGGGAAGTAAGCCAGGACGTGAAGCAAACAGCTTGGTATGCTGTGAACTGAGTGGAAATCGAAAGCATTCAGTTCAGCCGCTGCAGAGAGAGAGAGAGGAGGCAGAGAAGATGCAGCTACAGACTGATGGCTGTTGTGGATTGTAAATACGCTATTTTGTTTCCATTAAAGAGATATTAGGATAGAAGAAACGTCTGGACTTATTTACTGCCCTTTCAACACACAGATGCTGTGTAATTATGCTAATTGCTTTACGACCGCTCCAAAGCCACACTGTGTAAACAGAAGCTCCAGAGCTCCGCAGGGGAAGCGTGGCCGGGCGCCAAACAATAAAGCAACAAATCTATCAAGAGGTTATGTAGTCTCAAGACATCTGGAGGGCCAAGGTTGAGGAAGCCGGGTGTAGACAATACTGAGCTACAGGGACTAATGGTCTGACCTGGCATAAGGCAGTTTCCTATTAGAGGAATTCAGTGCTAAGCAGATTGCGCTGTCAGCTCAAGAGTTTCTGCTCACCTGATGAAACTATCCCCCATCTTTCCTCCTTCTGCATGCTATTCTGGGATTCTCTAATTTGGGGTGAATCCGGGGGCACATGAGGGTAGGAGAAGGGGAGAAAAGCCCAGTTGCCCTGGTTGAAATCATTGTGTGGGTTTCTGCAAGCGTGACCCATTAGCTGAATCCAGCCCTTCGTTGCTATAAGACAGCTGGCAGTCCAAATACAGAACCATAACATATTTGAAAATATCCACTGGGTATTTTCCCCCCCCCCAACTGATTTATTACATATTTTTTTAAAAAAATGATAGCAATTACAGAATTTGAGGAATTGCCTACAGCTGAACTTGAGCTATTGTTAAGGGGGAGTTGTAGTATTAAATTCAGAAAAATTCAGAGTGGTTTTCCATTGGGAGTGAACTTCCCAAAGGAGGTGCTGGGATGACTGATCAACAAGCAATCATGTGATGGGAGAAAGGATTCTTCTCTGTTGCTCTCCAAGCAGAGGTGGGCAACCCTTTTCTATGGAAGGCAGCGTTTCCTTAGGGTTAATATATTGGAGGTCACAGTGGGTGGAGCCAGAGCCTGTGATAGGCACAGCCTATCCAGAATAAGAATGTACCTGCTTCAATTTTCACCAAGGCTAACTCTATAATTAGAATTCCCTGCAAAGGTCCACTCAGACCTAACCCCATTGAGTTTGACAGTTACATTCATAGCCTGCTTGTGGGCTTCCTATTAGGCATCCGGTTGGCCACGGTTGGAACAGGATGCTAGAGCAGATGGGCCCTTTGGTCTGATCCAGTACAGCTCTTCTTACATTCCTACAGCAGTAACTGTTTGACCTTCCACTGTTCATGAATAAGTGCAGGCCAAGACCCTTTGGCTGATCCACGTCTCTTTAAAACACTTAGCTGTCCATGGTGCTGACCGGTTTACATTCTGTGGTTATAGAGAAGAGGTGTGAGACCTGCAGTTCTGGCCTCATTTTATGTACCCCCTGATGTCTCCTTAAGCTACCCCGTTCTTCCACCCCATCAGAGATCCTTCCTGTTTGTTTGTTTGTTTGTTTGTTTGTTTCTTCCCTATTTTTCCTGACTTTTAAACATGATTCTCCATCTTTCTACATAGTATTAGAACAATTTCAAAGGGCAATAATCTATCTAATGAGAGAGAGAGAGAGACCCTACTGTTTCACTCTTCTTGATTTGGTGAAAAGAATGCTTGAGTGCTATACAAAGTGTACTAGTCTATAGTGTCTATAGTGTCTATAGAGTCTAAAGGGTGACCTCCATTCCACTCACTCAGGGTGTTGCAAATATCCTGGATTATCTATTTCAACTAGACAGACTCATATTGCCTATGTATGTTCGGAAACCAAGTCCTCTATTCCAACTGTCTTGAAACACTACAGACATATTAGGCCCAGCGCTCTTGACCTCACGAAGAGCGTTCTCTACCCTTTATTGCCATTTTCTAACACAAACCTCTGGGAACTTAGCATGTTTCTCTGGCATGCTTTCAGGACACATGTGAATATGGGATGCTGGAAGCTGCAAAGAAGTGACCGTCAGAACTTTTAAGCTCCAATTGCAGCACAGGGGGCTTATCCTCATGCCTACATGTGTGCATGTGTGTATGCGTCTGCATAGATGCACATAAATGTTTGCATGTGTGTGTGTGTGAGAGAGAGAGAGAGAGAGAGAGAGAGGGTGACCTCATCTACACTCTTTGTTGCCTCCATCCATCACTGGCATGTGGCACTCAGAGGTTTAGCAATGAGGGAATGTGGGTCTTCAGCTGAAATACTTTTTCTACCAATACTCTTGGCCAAGGATGGTGAGCCTCAGGATGGGGACCAAATGCAGCTCTCCAGGCCTCTCTGTTTGGCCTTTCCATCACTGTTGCCCTTGTGGCTTTCTGAAAGGACTGGAGTTCAACAGCCCCCACTTGGTATTCAGAAGCATTCCTGCCTCCAGCAGTGAAGGAAGAACAGAGCCATCATCTAGTAGCCTCTGATAACCTTCTCCTCCATGAATGAATCCAATCCTCTTTCAAAGTCATCCAAGTTGGTGGCCATCAGTACTTCTTGTGCGAGAAAATTCCACGCAGTGTGGGAAGAAGTCATTTCATTGGAAGTCCATGTATTCTAGTGTTAAGAGAGAGCGAAACTTTGCTCTGTCCACTTTTTTCACACCCAAGTGTAATTTGACACACCACTCTCACGTTTCCTCTCACTTGCCTTTTCTCTAAGCTAAAAGCAATTTTAAAATGTGTGATTTGTATTCCTTTTCCCCATCTGAAGGAGGGAACTACAGGGTACTAGTATCTTGTCCCTTGTTCCCAGTCTTTGCCCTGATTAAATGAAAATGTCCCTACCCCTGGCAGTGAAAAAACCCTACACACCATTTTGCCTTGATATGCTTGGAGAACGGTCATAGCTTAGTGGGTAGAACATCTGTTTTGCATACAGAAGGTCCTAAATTCAATCCCCAGCATCTCCCTGGAGACCACCTGCCAGTCAGTGCAGACAACACTAAGTTAGATGGGCCCATGACTATGTATAAGTCTGCTTCCTTTATCCTTTGTTGTTTGGCCCTAAGACTTCCTTGTTTAGGTTGACCTTAACGGTCAGGGTTAAAATTTGATAATGTTTTATTATTTTTTCCCACTTGTTCTGGTTCTTGTTGGTGTATACTTGCCCTTCACCCCAAAGCCCAAACATTATTGTACTCTGACTTGAGAAAGGATGAAATAAAATGGAAGGAAATAGTCCATACTTTTTTTTTCTTCTTCCTTTTTTTTCTTTTGAAATTTACAGTAAAAGTTACACATTCAACAAAGGGAAAATAATAAAGTTTCCAATTGCTATATAATACAAGATAAAGTGTGTCCCATTCGATACAATACAAAAAATGTCTTAAAATTGTACGTCAGTACCAAAGGCATTATGAAATATTCTTTGGAGCAGGAACGAATGTGCAAGAAAGCCAAGGCAACAGAGCAAACGAAAGGAAGCAGATTAGCCGTCTTCGCTGTCAAAACGACGACTCCAGATTGGATGCTTGGTTGAGTGTGTGCGGTGAACAGCGTGCAATAGAAGAGGGCCGAGGGAACCCCCTTGGTGGGCAAACCTAATAGAACAGCAATTTTACTCTGCTCGGAAATCCATCACAATCCATAAAACATAGTCATTATATTACATCAACCACTGAGCCATCTCACCCACATTGCCTAATAATGCAGGAGTAGTTGCCAATGTGTCAAATTCTCGATGTTGCTGAACTCCAACTCCCAGCCAACTTGGCCAATGGTCAAATATGATGAGAGTTGTAGACCAGCAATATCTGGGGGGCACCTTGTTGGATACCCCTGGTAGTAACGGATGGATGCCACCATGAAAAATGCACTCCAACAACAATTAGTGTGTGATACATCCTGTGCTCCACATGCAAAGGTTTCTGATCATAAGAGACTGGTGAAGAAGTTGTAAATGATGTTGCTATTCAGATAGCATAGGACCCACTTGCCCTGGTCCAGCTACACTCGTTGGCAACCATGGATGTGTTAACAACTGCTGGCCGTATGTATGCATACACATCCCCATCCAATCAACAGATCAACAGACTCAACCTGCCAGTTCAGTGCATTTCAATCACAGTGTAGATGCCTCCTGCCCTACCAGTGCACCTCATGTGGACAGCTGCGTAGGCTGCTGTCTTGCTGTAGAAGGGTAATTTTCCCTAACGGTTTTAGGAGGACTAATATTCAAATGTCACCGTCAAGTGCTGAGAGTCGCCTCCAAATTCTCTAGATACGAGGGTGGGTTTCAAAATATGTGTGAATGTTAGCACAGGAAGGGCAAGCAAACATCTCTTCCCCAAACAAATCAGCCCTGCAAAGCTTTTGCTGAATGGAAGTCTGTCCTAGGAAATAGGATAGGCGAGTTCTCCTTGCTGTGTTCCCCTTGAAAGTTTCTGGATGGCTCTTGGGTTCCCTCCCCCCCCCCCCCCACTGCAACTCAGGTTTGTGACAGGCAATGGGCTTAGGCTGAGGGGAAGGGCTGTCAATCAGTAGTAGACCACATGCATGTAGAAGATCTAGGGTCAAACCCCTGGCATTTGCAGGAAGGGCTGGGAGAGTGTCTGGCCTGAAATCTTGGAGAGCTGCTGCCAGTCTTTGTCAGCAGCACTGAGCTGGGTAGACCAGTGGTCTGGCTTGGTATAAGGCTGGTCCCAATGCTTGCAGAACCTGTGGGCTTGACTTCCATCGGTGGAGTAATAAATGGGTTTCTCCTCCTCTCAGAATATGAGCGTCCACCTAAAGACTGAAATGGCACATCCCAAACCACAGGTGTTACCACCTCAGTGACAACTCTGCCCATGTGTTTCTGTTGAGGCGTATATTAAGACTTACATACAGATGGTGGTACTGTATGCATAATTTGGCAGCTAATGCTGTGTTGGCTTCAGGCAGAAACCGCCAGGAAGTTATATGGCACAAACCCTCTGTTAAAGCTATCCAAGTTGGGGGTCATCTCTGCACCTCTTTATAGTCAGGGCAAAAAAATAATCCAAGGCCTCTCTCTCTTCCATTGGGGCTTACCCTTCGGCCAGAATGTGTGGGGAGATGGGGTATTTCTAATAAGAACATTTCAAGGGGGCTTTTGTAGGAATTGTCAATGGCCCACACAGAGCTGTGAGCACATTTTCAGAGTTGTGCCCAGAGATTTCCATGAGCAGGAAAGAAAGCTGCCTCTCTTCCTGGAGTCTACACTTGTGGGCAATCCCTGTTCTTCTTTCATCATCGCCCCCCGACTGATTTCTCTTATGGCTTCTGTCCCTCCCTCTTCTCTTGCAGAACATCAGAGGGGAAATGCAGACAGATTCTTTCTCATACAGTAATTCACAGCCTTGATGAGAAGCAAATGGTGCGTACACAGAGACACATTATCGACAAGCAGGCTTCTTAACAGTCACTATTCTGCTTTCCTATCTATTTTCCTATACATCCCCCCCCCTTTAAACAATCCCATTTTTTGCTTCCTGTTAAAAATATTGTTCCATAGGTAAATATAAGCATTCAGGTGCAGCATTCCTCATAACAACAAAGGGAGATATTTCTCTTTCTGTCCAGCTATGTGGCTTAGACACGCAACTGGCAAGTTATGTTTTAATACTGTATACATTATCTGATGTTATCTATGAAATTATTTAATTGCAGGCTTATGACATGTAACGAAGCACACTGGAGAAGATGCAATCTCTTTTGGAGAAAGGCAACCTCTGATTCTGTTCCTAGAATCATTAAATCAGGAGGTACCTCAAAGATTGCCAGTGTAGGCAACAAACTATATAGAATAGCAAAGTTAGAATAATTCCTTTACTAATTTAAATTATTTTATTAACCCCCGCTCAATGCCTTGTTACTCTTTGCCGATCAGATATGTCTGCCTTCACTTAGGGTGCTGAACAATGTTACTGGCAATTGGGGCAGGTTTTGCAAGAGCTCAGTAGCTAGATTTCAAGGAAACTACCGTATTTTTTGCTCTGTGAGACTCACTTTTTCCCTCCTAAAAAGTAAGGGGAAATGTGTGTGCGTCTTATGGAGCGAATGCAAGCTGTGCAGCTATCCCAGAAGCCAGAACAGCAAGAGGGATTGCTGCTTTCGCTGCGCAGTGATCCCTCTTGCTGTTCTGGCTTCTGAGATTCAGAATATTTTTTTTCTTGTTTTCCTCCTCCAAAAACTAGGTGCGTCTTATAGAGCGAAAAATATGGTAGCTGAATTTTTACATAAGAATGAAATAAATCTGCTGCATCAGACAATCTAGTCCACTGTTCCCAACACTGAGCACCTGGGTGGTTCTGGAAAGCCCACAAGCCAAGCATGAAGACAATAGCCCCTCTCTCTGTTCTGTTCTGTTCTGTTCTGTTCTGTTCTGTTCTGTTCTGTTCAATCCTCTCCCCACCCAAAAAAACTTGGTATTCAGAGATGCTAAATGGAGCTTCAATTTAGCTATCGAGGGCCAACAAAACAGAGAGATTTTCTCTTCCATAAGTTTGCATAATCTGCTTTAAATTCATCGCCCCATCTTGTGGCATTTCCAAGAATTAAATATGTGCCGTGGGTAGAAATACTCTCTTACGTCTCTCTCCTGAATCTACTGCTTATCAACTTTATTGCTTGACTCTGGTTATAAGAGAGGGTGAAATATTTCTCTCTATTCATTTCTAAAAATAAATAGGGGCATTGGTCAGCATCTACAAGAGAAAGAGGCCCTAATGCACAACACACAAATGAGTCAACAGAGGTCCTTATGCTCTCTAGTCAATGAGGTGGCAACGTGTGATTTGTGAATGTTCATTGGAATGCGGGTGCTCATTGGAATGACATCTAAAAGTGGATCACATTCAAAACAACAGGGCTGCAGTCCAGAACAGCCCATGTTGCCTGTGCAAGAGAAACCATGTTTATGGCACCTCCCAGTGCTGAATGACAACCATTTTCTATATAAAAAAAACATGGATCTGAAATAGGGATAAAACAAAGGTACCTTACAGGATTCTTGTAAGGCTAACCACGGTAATCTATGCAAAGCACTTTGACCATTCCAAAGTGCTACATGCATGCTAACTACTACTACTACTACCATTTAGATATTAGATGTCTCAACTTATCCAACGGAGTTTTATATTTAGACATTTTCTTCCACAATAAAAATATGATGTGCTGCCATCACAGATGGTCAGTATATCAGTATCGCCTGCCAAACCTACTGAGATGGTGGGTTTGCTTGCTAGCATTTGCATATGAATATTATGTTTCGCAATCTTCTCTTGGCAAAATTTTGGGAGCGCGGAGCTATACACAAGGCATTGTTTCCTATGTGTCTTGCTTGGCATGCCTTTGTGGGCCAAAGCTGAATGCTAGCCTGAGAAGCACACACTCATATAAAATGAGTTTTCTAGGGTATTTCAGCAGTGGGGAGAGGCTATGAGTGGCGTTATCTGAGAACTAAAAATATAAGCTTGGTTAATAAGCTATCAAAAGATTGTGTTTGTCTCCCTTTAGACTTACTATAAGGCACATAATATTGTGCCTACGGAGGGTCAACAACTACACTGCAATGAATAAATACAGCGTATTTATATTCGGTATTAACTCTGCCCAAAAAACATCCTCCCAGAAACTCAATTATCACAAGAAGATTCCAGGATGAAGGAGAAGACTTCTTATTTGACCCTCCTCACATTCTCATAATGAATATGTCTCAGGTTGGATTTCAGCTGGAATGCCACCAACACCATAACCTTGCACTGTGCCTTTCATGTCATTATTCCTTATGTCAAAAATCCTTGGTAGTTGTAAATTTGCTTCCTCTCTTTCTTCTTTAAGGAAAGTTAACAAACAAACATTGATATTTTAAAAAAAGTGGCTCAGGGAATGGGAACTCTTGGGATCTGTTTGCACAGACAGGTTTTGGGTTCAGTTCACCATTAGAGGACTGAATAAAAATCTAGGCACCTGTTCCTGCAACCTGATGCATGCCATCACTTGCTATCAGCAGTGCCACTGTATGGTTTGCATGGGACAAACAAGACTGTCCCTGTGCAAGACAGATCAATGAGCACAAATTGGATAGGGCAGCATAGACAAATCAGTGGAAGGGGGACATTTCCATTTCCGTATCATACTTTCCACTACAGATCACTGTAAACAAGCAAAGGTAGTTTAATAGACAGCTAGAATGCGAGGCTGCTGTACTGGAAGCCTGAATCACAATCTAAGTTGATTAACTCTCATAACAACTTATGGCTGATGTCAATCTACTTGAACCCCAGTTCAACCTATGGTTTCATTGTGACTGAAAGGTGTTTCTTTCAGTCGGTTGACTCATGTATACTTTCCGTATGTGTTCATTCCTACAGTTTCCAAAACATTTTGTTCTCTCAATCATATTAGTTGCAGGCTTGTCTGTGTATGTATGTATACACATACCATACTGGTGCAATTTTTAAATAGTGATTACATTTCAATGCCTTAAACGAATAAATATTAGGGTAATGTTTGGGTTTGTGCTGATTTTTTCTTGCTTTATCCTGCGTATGGTTTGTGTTTATGCACACTGCTTGGAGATGCTAATCAACCAATATTTAAAAGCCCCCCCCCCCTCATCAAGGAAGGTTTTTATAAGTAGAAAAATGTCTTCTTTTAAGGAAAATTACAAATTCTTTCTCTGACAGGTTATTTCTCCTTCTGTCTCACCAAAGAGTAACTACTGCTTCTTCTGAGATGGTGATTACTCGTGCATTATTTGATAGAGGTTTTTATTCTTCAGAACTTCTGTTTTATTTATTAGCGTGCACATTTATGCAGATTAAAGCTCCTATGATTAATTGGCTAAGATTTCTCTAACTGAGTGTAATTTTGCCTCCCAAAACACATGCCACAATAAATCTATTAATCTTTAAAATCTTCTAAGAGTCCCTTGGCTTTGTTGTAGCAGATTAACATAACTCTTTATCTGGGCTGTTATCATTTGTACATTTACTACATCACTTCCTGTTTAGGGCGATCTCATGAAAATCCGCATCATAGGAAATATTAAAAAAGCAGAGCAAGGGCCTGCTTTCTCCTGGATTTTTATGTTGTGAACCTTCTGGGCTACTAATGTGACTTTATTTGCTGGGTGGCCAGATCTGAAAATGTCTACGCTGACCAAGAGAGTATCAGAGCCATCTTCACACATCACATTGGAAGCTGACAAACTCAACTGTGTTGCAATTTCATACTGACATCTGCATCATGTATATTTGAGAGTGAAGGCTAGCAAAGAAAATGGGAACTGGGGTATTCCCTCTCTGTTTCCCGTAAAGTGGATTTTGAAACAGCTCAGACCATGCCGAAACTCTGGAAGACAAGTCTTGGGAGAAGCCCGCAATGTGAATCTGCTTTCAGCAGAAAGACAGTGCCCTTCTCTGAACAACACCAAACATTTTGATAAGGCCCCTGGAAATTCTCCCTGCTAGCTTTGCACATCTATTCTCCCTCCTAGCCTTTCCCTATCTGAACATTTCCAACTTTTAATATAATCGGTGGGAGTGGGGGGAATGCAGGACATTCCAAGTGGCAACGGTCAAAAATGGATCTGGGTTGGAAGCTGAAAGGAAGTCCATCAGGCAAAATTGAGGCAAGCAGCTCTGGACTTGGGACAAGGTTAACAAAAGAGAGACATCCATCTGCGAATGGATAGGTTAGAGAGAAGCAGATTTCGTCACAAGAAGTGGGGTGAACGCTAAAGCTTCCCTGCTGATTGCAAAGCGCAGAAGTCACAAACTTCTTTCAGCTATGGAGCTCAGAAGCCCTTAGTTCAGTTTTAATCTCCCCCATAAAGTGAAGCCCCTCTCACAACTGGAGTCTTCTTGCTTTCGTAACTCCTGTGGAACTTCTGATCTCGGAGTTGCCACCACACCTTCTTATGAAATTTCACGCTTCTTATCTGCACTGTGTTGGAGGGTTGCAAGGCGTTATCTTCATGCTGTCCTGAAGTCTGCTTCTGCGAGGAAGACTTGCCTCTTTCCTTTTTTTGAGCTCACGAACAGAGCCACTATGTCACCTAACATGATGAGCAGCCACCCTAAACTTGAACAAGAGACCCTAGAAATGTGGCTATGAAATGTGCATGAGCTGGTGGGCGCATCATTATGGCCCTGTTCTTGCAAACTGACCTAGGACCTTTCTCGGCCTCAAAAACCCTTTCTCTACCACAGCACACGGACTGTCCTTCCAAGGAGGTGTGTCCTCTCCTGCATTAGAAAACAGTATTCCAAAGAGTGCAAAAACATCTAAACCTCTGAGCATGCAGATCAATAACTGTTTTGATGCTATCCTGCAGATGTGATTGTTGTTGTTGTTGTTTTTTAAAAAAGGAAAGGATGAAAGCATCTCATGTGAAAGCAGTCTCACATCCCACACAGACTGCTGTTCTTTGAGTTCAAGCACACCTACTGAAGCAGTGGTCCTGTCTCCAATCCAATACCACAAGACAATTTTGTCACTGAAAAATTGTGTTTCTGCCATTTGGACACCAATCGTTCAATGTACGGCTCTTCCCAGTTAATTTCTCTGCAATCATAATTAAACCACCTTTCGCCAATGTACATTACAGCTCTGTTTCTCCCTCCCCCCAAGGCATAATTAGTGACACGTTTCTTTTGTAACACTAGCATGTTTTTTGTGTGTGACCTGATAGCTCAGTGCCATTGCCTACTCTTAGTCAAAAGAAGAAGAAATTGTCTCACCAATTGTTCAACCACTGTCTTAGTGATGTGTGTGCCCTCTTAGCTTAAAAGATTACCAAGAGTCACAGCTACCTACCCTGGAGTAAGATCACAGTTTCACCTATCTAGTTTAGAAAGATGGTATGAAAGAAATCCAGACATTTCAAAATTATTCACTACAATGCCCCCTCTCTTTTTTTGGAGAGAGCAGGCGTAGCTTCTGCTCCCACCACCCCCGGACCAAGCTGTGGCAAAACACCCACAATTTCTGGGTTGCAGAACATTAGCTCCCAGTCTCCCGAAGATGTCCGGTATGTGGACAGCATCATTGCCCCATGCTCTTGAAGTTGTGTTCAGGTGGCTTTCTTTTCCTTCACTGCCTAGGAGCTGACCAGCCCATGTCACTGAAAGGTCCCTCGCCGGTTGCTGACCTCGGCGGAGGCCCACAGGGTGTGCAGAGGTCAGAATCCGTATCTGACTCCCCTTCTGCTATGTAAGGTCTGATTTTGGCCACAGCGGTGTAGCAACCGTTGTTAAGGACGTCCAAATTTTCTTTGGACTGTGAGATGCTGAACCCACTGAAGGAACGCTCCAGTTCCTCGTGGTCCACTGATGGGATAGAAATAGAGGTGTCGCTGTCCCTCAGAGCACTCTCTGGGTGCTTAGCTGTAATGTCTTCGTTCTTTGCGTACTCAGCGCTGGC
This sequence comes from Podarcis muralis, assembly GCF_964188315.1. Taxonomy (NCBI): domain Eukaryota; kingdom Metazoa; phylum Chordata; class Lepidosauria; order Squamata; family Lacertidae; genus Podarcis; species Podarcis muralis. Next base: position 94,061,576 of record NC_135659.1, read on the forward strand.
CCTGTTCCCACCACCGTAGGCAGAGAAGGAGCGCTCGTGAGAAGGTGGAGGTGGGATTCTCACCAAAGAACCAGCATCGCCAACCGGGGAGGTCCCGTGGCTTTGCCGTTGATATGTCTGCCAAGAAGTGGAAGGGGGGCATGAGTTGTTTGGCACCGTTGTGGCAGGAGGTGCAGAGAAATTCTTCTGTCCCATCGAACTCGTGGAGCGAATGATCTTGATGATGCAACCGTTTTTGTCAATGTGCTCCCTGCTGTCTTCTGGGCTGTGGTAGGGCGGTGCTGGGTCAGGTTCCTTCGGCCCAAAGTAGGCTTCTGTTTCGTTTGGTGGGATCCCCATCCGTTGCATGTAGATGTTGACCAGGAAGTCCAGCTTCTTCTCCATGGACTGGACCTGGAAAATGCCACACAGGACCCAATGCATGGGCACCCACAACATTTTAGACCCAAGCAACTTTGGATTCACCCCAAACTTCATCTTTAAAATGTTATTTTGCAGACAAGTCATCCCCTGATCCATGAAAAAAATACCACCAAATTCTCTTACAAATGTATAGCCAACTGCACCCCAAGGAGACATGAAATTCTGCAACCAAACCAATGCCAGTACCACAAATATGTATACCAGGTGGGGGAACATTTGACCATCCAGATGTTGCTGGGCTGAAACTCTAGTCATCCTTAGCCACTGACCATGCTTGATGAGACAGTTGTGGGAGTTGTAGATCAGCAACATCTTGACAGCTAACGGTTTCCCACACTCAATGTATATGCTTCCTTATCATGCCTCTTTGGCTTAAGCCTTCCATCTGCACCTTGGCTCATACAAGAGCTAAGTACATGGTAACAGCATTTGCCTAGATTCACCCTTGGGTAATAAGTTTTTTAACCTTTTTCTTCCTTTGATGGGCATTCATCATGACATATAGGAAGGAAGAGGGAGGTGAAAATCAGATGGAGAAATAAGACAGAGAGGCTCCCTCTCTATTAGATCAATTGCCATTTAGCTCCTCCCTTCCCAGAGCTGCCTTCATCAGAGGCCAGTCTACTCAGCTTCTTAAGAGGGAGAGGTGACACAATAAGGCTTGCTTGCTTGCTTCCTCCACCCCCCCCCCTTTCCCCACAAATTCACATTAATGAATTTTAAAATTATTATTTACAAATTTTCAACATACCTGTTTTTCCACCTTTCCAAGTCTGCCCATCATACTTGGATCTTCAGGAGGCTCCCCTTCACCTGGGCCTTTGGTTCGGTCCTTATCTGTCATTGACGGCCCTCTCCCAACAATCTGGTCAACTCTACCAGGAGCACAAACCCCACCCCAGAAAAAGCCATGAAGTTAGTAAGCTACAATCAAGGATCTAGAACTCTGCTCTATTCTGACTCCTCTGTAGGGCAAAGGAAATGTATTCCCCTTAACTGATAAGTATCACACAACTGTTTGCCTAAATAGAGGGAGGCAGTTAAATATAAACTTGGACACAAAAACATATCTCTATTTCTGTATGTGACATATATATTGGTTCAAAACACGTGGCTCCACTTCTAATCCGGCATATTATGCATAGTAAACTTGCCCTTTGAGATGAATTTGGTGTCAAGCCTGTTAATTATCAAATAAATTAGGATGTTTTGGGGCAGTTGCTTGTGGATAGATTTTGTCTACATATTTAATCTGAACATTATTTCTGTTCTTCTCTGCCTAAAAAGTTCTGAAGAGTCCTGCAGTACTTATTCATGTTAAAAGGTATCGGTTTGAAGGTTCAAATTTTACAAAATTTTACAAATTTTACAAAATTACAGGTTTCCAAAAACTGACACCGACATAATAAATTAAGGTTTCCAGTTTGCAAGATCTGAACTCTCCATTGCACCGTAAATTGGTTCTGGATTAAATGAGACTTTTTGAGCTTCAAAATCTCTGAATCCAGATTACATTCTCAAAAGCTGATACTTGTTTCAGCTGTCCTTGAGATGTGGGCAGCTGCCTATGCCCAAATTGTAATTTTTTTGTTTGCTTGTTTCCGTATTAAATGGGTAAATTATTATTATTATTATTATTATTATTATTATTATTATTATTATTATTATTTTCCTGATCTCAGAGGTGAACTTTGCAGACAATGGCCTTGTTGTCTTGGATAGTAGCCATTAACTTTCTCAAACCCAAGAGTTCTCTAACATTAATCTACAACATGGAGCTCATTTTTAATTGCCCCATATCCATATCTCTTCCTGCAAGAGAACAGCATGAGCAATAGCTGTGGTGACTGGGGCTGATGGAAGTTGTAGTCCAACAACCAACACAATGGACCATATATTTCTAATTCTTGGCACTGATCAAATGGAAACATGGCTTAACGCAGACAGTTCTGTTTCCTAGTATATTTTACAATACAGCAGTTCTGAGTAAAGATTGTGTCAGCCCCACCTAATATCACAGTCACAGACTTCATTCTACCCCAGAATATAGTCATTTATACTAGGCAGGCATTGCATTGCTTTTTACATTTAATAAAAATCCTATCCATACATGTGGTTTTATTATGTACGTGGTTTTTTTAAAAAAGGGATATATATATATAAGAAACATTTATTATGTCTACTGTTTTCACTCTGTTTTTCCTGCTATTTTTAAATGAGTATCTCATGGTATTTTGCATAAACTGCTTAGAGTTTTTATTACTATCATTATCATTATGTGGTGTATATATTTTGCTGAATAAATAAACCCTGAACCATTAATTAATCCTGGCCAACTTTACCCTTGCATAATATGCGAGAAGTGTGCAGGTGACAGAGAGAAGAAAACAAGAGCAGAAAAACAAGTACGTTAAATTTGTCTGGAACCAAGTTGGTTTTCAGAAAAGGAACTAAAACAAGGCTTCTTATGCAGTTCTGCAGTGTGGGCAACAGTTCCATGCACAAAGAGATGAATGAGAGTTATGAGTTCAAATGCAGACAGGGGGAGGGGAAGAGGGGGTTAAGAAGAAAAAGATAGTAAAGCACTTTGCAAAATTAAAAGGTGCTCTCTCGGTTACACATTGTCATGAAAACCAAGGAAAGGGGCAAAACACAAGGCCATTTTCAACCATACAGCCAACCAAGATGCCTTAAATTGGTAGAGAAAGGGTTAAAGTTGTATTTGTACCTGTTTTAAGGTGTTTAGTACGCGGCCCTGCCCACCTGTCGGCTGACCCACAGGGCTGAGGGGACAGAGATGCTTCACCAATGAATGCACTCGTGAAGCAGCCCCCAGCAGGGTTCAATCCTGCTCCCTGCAGGGGTCTGCACCACCAGGGAACACACTGGTGAAGCAGGATTGAACCCCACCCATCGGTTAATGTCACTCGGTGAGTGATGTCAGCTGATTGAGTGGCATGTTCCCCAGAGTGGCTGGGGAAACCCAGACAGATGGGTGGGGTATAAAGAATAAATTTATTATTTATGATTATCGACAGGTGGGAGCCATTTGGGGAAATGGTCTCATGGGCCCAAGTAGACCCCATGACGGTCCCAAATTGGTCCATAGGCCAAATGTTTCCCACCTGTCAGGAGTCCAGGTTCCCAGCTTGATAACACAGTAAGCGTAGGTAATTAAAAAGGAGGATTTACTGAAAAAACAAATAGCTCCAGACAGCTCTAACAAAGCCTCTGGCATCATTACTCAAGATGACCCTTCTGAAGACACCTTCCGGTGTCTATAGAATATATTAAACATTCGCACCTTAAGTCTCTTGTTTTGCTTCCTGTCTAGCAGCCCTCCCATTCGCCGACTCCTCGGACTTATTGGATCATCTCCATCCTCCTCCTTTTCCTGTGTCTGTTCGCTCCTGTTGGAGCTCCCTGAGAGCTTTGGCTGTGTTCCAGCCCACTCTCAGCTACTGCCTTATCAGCCAGCCCATCAAGGTCAGGAAGATCCAAAGTCTGCAGCTGTCGCCTCTCCCCTGCCTGAATAACATCTAAGCCTCTCTGTTCCTGGCTGCTTTCTGCTGTTGGCTGCAAACCTTTGCTTGGAGCTGGCTCATTCCTGACACCACCCCTGCTGTAAATAATCACAAGGGAATTCACCAGTTTGCACAACTCACTGGGCTTCTGTGTTTTTTCAGAGCTGTGTGCCTCCCCACCCTTCCCCATGCATATGAGTTGGGTGCTCAGTGCTGCCAAACAAAGGCTCTTTTCTTTTTTTGAGTGAGAGGAATGGCACAAGTGGAGCCTCTGCGCGATCAACCATCAAAATGAGGAGCACAACATAGTGTAATGGGCAGGGCATCCTCTTCCACCAAAAGGAAGTTGCATGGATTTGGGCACTAAAAATTCTTCATGTATCCAGTGGGTGTTGCAAATTATAAAGCAACACATAAGTGAATGCTGTTCACCACACAGGCGTTGTGCACATTCCCTTGTAAAAGTCAATAGTTGCTACATTTTGTGGATCAACAGGAACATATCCTTTCAAAAAAGTTCTGGTCAGCGGGTCACGAGTTATGTTCTTTTGTGAGAAACCATACATCTAGTATTCTTTCTCCGATAAAGCAGGAAAACAAAATAAATGCATCTAAGAGGTAGGAAGATGAAAGTCATGAGTGTGGGGTCTAAATGGAACACCCCTATCTAATGGCATTTATTTACAAACACAGCATGAACAGAACCATAAATCAATTATGAACTGTGATTTAGTTGCATCAAAGCCAATGTGTGATCTTGTGCCTATATACATTGTCCTTTCAGTATGTGATCAGGTATCCCCACATCAATGAAGTGGATTATTTTGGGTGGTGGGGTTAAGAATGCATCTCTGTTACTCAAAGAACAGAAATGGAGAGTGACCACCTTCTCTGCTCCCCTCTGAAAACTGGACAATTGGTTCAAAGCAGGAGCTTCAAACTCCAGTCTAAGGGATCATTCACACACTACAGTGGTACCTTGGTTCTCAAACGCCTTGGTACTTAAACAACTTGGAACCCAAACACTGAAAACCCAGAAGTAGGTGTTCTGGTTTGCGAACTTTTTTCAGAAGCTGAACGTGCTCCATTTTTAGTGTTACGCTTCCGATTTGAGTGCCACACATCCATTTTGGGTGTTACTCTGAGGTCTGTCTGTTTTTGCTATTTATTTTGCAGTTTTGTTTATGCTGCTCTTTTTGTTTTGTTTTTGTGACTGTGTGGAACCCAGTTCAGCTACTGATTGATTGATTGTGTGACTGCAGTACTTCGTTTATTGCTTTCATGTTATGGATCAATGGTCTCATTAGATAGTAAAAGTCATGTTAAATTGCTGTTTTAGGGGTTGATTTTAAAAGTCTGGAACAAATTAATCCATTTTGCATTACTTTCTATGGGAAAGCGTGCCTTGGTTTTGGAACATTTTGGTTTTGGAACGGACTTCCGGAACGGATTAAGTTTGAGAACCAAGGTACCATTGTACAGTACTCTTCTAACGAAAATGTCTCATGAGCACACCTAAAAACAGAATGTGTGAATGCAACGAACATATATTTGCAAACATGTGAAGACAAGGGCACTCATCAGGGAGCCAGGATTAATGTAGCTCCCTGCTGAACTGCACTAGATAGAATACCGGGTTTGTCACTGTGTCTTGATGGTGAAATGTCCCTAAGGAAAGTGTAGAGCCTTGCTCCCAAGTGTGATGTCAAAATGAATGGAAGGAGACACCATCTGCACAACAGGAGACTTATAAACTGCTGCTCTGTCCCAGCTCCTGCCAACCTAGCAGTTCGAAAGCACACCAGTGCAAGTAGATAAATAGGTACTGCTGCGTCGGGACGGCACTTCCATGCGCTCTGGCTTCCATCACGGTGTTCCATTGCACCAGAAATAAGCACCACACTCCATAGTCACCTTTGACTAGACTTAACTGTCCAGGGGTCATTTTTTACCTTCATAAACTCTACCAATACTCTATGGATGTTACAATTCCTACTTGTGTATATGAGGTGAAAAGAACTCTTCTAGATCAGACTAATCTCACCAAGAATTCTGTCCTCCAAAGTGGCCAACTAGGTGGTTGTGGGATGATCACAAGCAAAGCATGGAAACAGCAGTCCCCTTTCCCACTGATGCTCCCAGCAGCTGGTACCCAGAGGTATATTACTTTTAAACCTGAAGTCTGAGTGATGTCCCCCTCTGAGATGGGTTGAAAAGACCAGTACAGTGGTACCTTGGGTTAAGTACTTAATTCGTTCCGGAGGTCCATACTTAACCTGAAACTGTTCTTAACCTGAAGCACCACTTTAGCTAATGGGGCCTCCCGCTGCTGCCGCTCCGCCGGAGCCCGATTTCTGTTCTTATCCTGAAACAAAGTTCTTAACCTGAAGCGCTATTTCTAGGTTAGCGGAGTCTGTAACCTGAAGCGTATGTAACCCGAGGTACCACTGTAGTTTCAGTCCTAAGCATATCAGCACCTTCAGTTGGTGCTAAATCTGCGGTCTGTTAATTCAAGTTTTTGATTTCCGCACACCTTAGCTGCACCTATCCAAATAGTGCTATAGATTGATAGATCGATCAATATGTGTTACTTCTAAAGAGCCACTTGCAACTCAAGAGACGATACGGAGAAAGGTATCTCATTGCACACTGCTAACTTGGGATGGAAAAATACTTCACTCCATGTTAATCGTTTGTAACAGTGACTCTCCTTCTTTCAAACGATGCGGAAAGAAATAATATATATGTATATATAAATTCTCGGCTCAGCCAGGGTGCAGGTTTCTCTCATGCTTCATTATGTTCCATGCTTATGGACACATGCAAATAGACGGGTTCGTAGGTTCATCCTCTGGCCAAAAGCAGATAGCGCAAAGGTCAAGGCTACTCAAATGAGGCACAAAAAGAGAAAGAAAGAGAAAGAAAAAGAGATGAATTTTTAGAATGAAGGTATATTTTTTTAAAAAATTGCCTTCTGAGCACAATCCAGGCACTGGAGCCAACCCTTTTCATCCATGTCACATGACTGGCTACTTACCCTCAGACTGGTTTGAAATATTTGTTAGCTTATCCCTGGCAACATGATTGTTTGAAATGGGGCAAATCCCCATGTTGCATGAAAAAACCATCAGTCTAGACACACCTTAATAACTGAACTACACATTCAGAAATACCATGCATGTGGTGATGCGCTCCTGGGACTGTTCCTTTTTTTTTTTTTTTTTTGCCAGAGTGGTGCATGCTCTAGTTATCTCCCGCTTGGACTACTGCAATGTGCTCTACGTGGGGCTACCTTTGAAGGTGACTCGGAAACTGCAATTAATCCAGAATGCAGCAGCTAGACTGGTGACTGGGAGCGGCCGCCGGGACCACATAACACCAGTCTTGAAAGATCGTCATTGGCTCGCAGTACGTTTCCGAGCACAATTCAAAGTGTTGGTGCTGACCTTTAAAGCCCTAAATGGCCTCGGTCCTGTATACCTGAAGGAGCGTCTCCACCCCCATCGTTCTGCCCAGACACTGAGGTCCAGCGCCAAGGGCCTTCTGGCGGTTCCCTCATTGTGAGAAGCAAAGCTACAGGGAACCAGGCAGAGGGCCTTTTCAGTAGTGGCGCCCGCCCTGTGGAATGCTCTCCTATCAAATGTCAAGGAAATACACAACTATTTTACTTTTCAAAGACAACTGAAGGCGGCCCTGTTTAGGGAAGTTTTTAATGTCTGATGCTGTATTGTTTTTAATATTCAGTTGGAAGCCGCCCAGAGTGGCTGGGGAAACCCAGCCAGATGGGTGGGGTAGAAATAATAAATTATTATTCATAATAAATTATTATTTTGGAATGGGGGAGGCTGTGCTGATAGCCCCTCACAAAATAAAATCCCTGCATGGGGAATGCTTGCACATTACGAAGAGGGATACACTGGAACTATTCTTCATAGTCTCTGTTTATCAGCAGACTTATTCCACACAACCACCGTTTTATGCTCACAAGAAATAGATGGACAAAATGAGGGAGAGTGGCTGGCTCAGTGTTGCCCAGTGAGCTAGGTGGGGATTTGAACTCAGATCTCCTCAATCCTAGTCCAATACTCTGCTAGCTTTCCCTGGTAATCAAATAAATAAGCACCAAATTATGTGATTCTCTTCTAAAGCCTGAAGTAGTACTGCGCAAGGGGGACTGTGTGCCTTGTGACTTTTCTGAAAGTGAAGTTCAGCTCTCAAATTCTCTTAATCTCTCTTGATCCAAAGGGAATACCAGCAGCATACTTTCTGAATTTTAGTGACAATAAATGAGATCAGGAAATGTGGTTCTCTCTTCTGAACCCTAGAATTAGGATGCACTGTCAAAATAAATTTGACCTGTTTTGTGATATATATATATATACACACACACACACACACATACATAGTGGACGCTCAGGTTGCGAACGTGATCAGTGTGGGAAGCACGTTCACAACCTGCAGCGCTGTGTCTTTGCACACACGGGTCACGTTTCGGCGCTTCTGCACATGCACAAAGCGCGATTTAGTGCTTCCGCGCATGAGCAAGTGCTGAAACCCAGAAGTAACCCGTTCCGGTACTTCTGGTTCAGCGTGGTGCGCAACCCAAAGCATCTGTAACCCGAGGTATGACTGTGTGTGTGTATATATATATATAGTGTGTGTGTGTGTGTGTGTGTGTGTGTGTGTGTGTGTGTATCCTTCTTCACATTTTTAAAATGATGGTTTGGTCCACACACACCTTTCTAGTTCTAAGTAAAAAATGTCTCTGTCGTCAAACAACAACCAATAGATTCTTGAGGAACCCCTTTATTACAATAGGACTTCTCCAAGTAGGAACTGGATCGTGGCCAGTATTACCACCAGATTGCAAATCTGTCTAACCTACTGGCATTCTAATCCTCCAAAGGATTTATTTAGGGGCACATGACAGCTGATGTGCCCCCACTGGGATCTTTGATTTTGCTACTTGGAATGGGAGGTCCCAGATAGTCACCCATCACTTGGGTCTCCAAATCTGACTTTCAGACCACCCTCCCATTCCAAAAAGCACTTGGTATGTGGCCAGGGGAAGCGAGTGCGGTGCTTGTTTTGAGAAACACAAATCCAGGCTCCCTTGGCCAAATATAACATAATTCCTTGGATGCTGGACAATGGCAGCAAGCCAGGGAGATAAACAATGGGAGTGCGTCCAACTGGGTGTGAATGAATACCTTGTAATCCATTTTCTTTTCAACAGCAGCCTGCAGAGGACACAAATGCCCCTTGGAAGCCCTGACTTGGCTACTAACAATTTTCAAATTGACATGGAACACAATCTCTTCTCCAAAAACCTAGCAGAGTTAAGCTAACCGTAGTCACTCAGGACTTTGGATTCACTATTTTAAACTAATCAGTTAACCAAGTGACAAACAGGTTGGCTGGTGAAAAATCTCTTAAAATACGCAAACAGTATATACCACAGAGCGGATCACTCATATGCCCTAACTCACTGCAGCACCACAAGCATACAGTGGCACCTCTAGATATGAGCGGGATCCATTCCGGAGCCCCGTTCGCATCTAGAAGCAAATGTAAATAGCGATGGCATGTCTGCGCGCGTCGCTTTTCGTCGCTTCTGCGCATGTGCGTGACATCATTTTGAGCATCTGCGCATGCGCAAGCGACAAAACCCGGAAGTAACGCGCTCCATTACTTCTGGGTTGCCACGGAGCACAACTCGAACGCGCTCAACTCGAAGCGTATTCAACCCGAGGTATGGCTGTATTTTGTTGTTGGCACGCCATGGTAAACAACTGTCCGGAAACTTGTGTTCATGTATGTTGTTTTACACCGGTGGGACCTGCTTAGCCTCTGGAACGATCCTGTTTCACAATGGAGTTCTCTCACTGAGCTCAGATGCCGAGTTAACATATCATCTCGGGTAAGTGGTACCTGATAGCAAATGTCATGGGATGTGAATTCAGCTGGTGTGGGGGCCTGGATTGTATCACTCTTCAAAAATCCCATAGTACTATCTACAGTTTAGGAATGCTGGTATACTACTGATGGGGTCAGCGATCTGGCACCTCCTGGCGCTGTGACATTCAATCCCTAACCGTTTTGGATCTCTCTGGTACGGAGCCAAGCTAAAGCCATGGCTGTGAGATACAACATGTTCCTTAGTATTAGAAGTCCATTCTACCATAACTCAGAGCAGGGGTTTTAGTGTGGCTGCCCGTTCTATGAAGCAGCATTCGTGTGTCGACAAGCAACTGAGGACGTTTTTGTTCCAAGCTGAACATGTCTCTACAATGGGAGTCTACTCCGTATTTCAAATTCATCTGCTGCTGTTTTTGTGTGTTATTCTCAACTGTTTTTAGCGCATTCTGCACATCACCTTGAGACGTGTATAGAAGGCGATTGAGCGATTAACTAATTCATAATTAAACAGCAGTCTACATTGATGTAATTACAGTTTACAAGTTCTTGGTTGTGCTAGATATAATTACTGTGTTTAAGGATCTTGAAGCCTTCTTTAAGCCACAGTTAAATGTTATTAACTAGAAATAAGTGAGAATAAACTAGGGGGTAATTGTAGCCTCTCTCTAGCACAATGCATTTAAGATTTTTTATATATATTCAGGGAACCTTTTCCATATTGACTTGACTGCCCACATACCCTTGTGTGTCTACCATGTAGAATGTCAGGTTATGTTGCACGGGCCAGCATCATTAGAACCACTGTTATTACTCCATGCGCGATGAGACCCCATTCAACACTCCCCTGCGATTCCAGATGAATACATGCTGCGAGCAAGCTCTCGTTCAGGGAAGCTCCTCTGCCATTAATCACCTTTTCAGTGGGAAACCTCAGATAAGCTTTTAGAGCTTATTGGGAAAGCAATGTTCTACCATATTGTGCAGGAAGAATGTTGCAATCCAAAGAAACGTTGTGATTGGCATTATCCACAGGGCAATGCGCAACATGGTTTCTCATCTCATCTATCGTAGAAGACACTTTGGGGCACATGGGAATTATTGAGTTTTCCCCTCTTCACCGAAGAGAATGGGTCCAATATGGAGATCTGGATCTCAGCCTGTGCATAAGACTTGAGCCACTAGTTAAAAACCTTCTACAAGTATTTTGGCATCATTGCAAGCCTATCTGGGCAATTTCTCTCCATTAGAAGGAAACGGCTCTCCTTGTTCTAAATGAGACTGAAATTGCTGCAACACAAATGCCATGGCTTTTACCATCCCAAGCCTAAAAGCTGAGGGAGCCTCGAATGGTTCCATCAAAGGAAAATGATGGAAAATGATGATGATCAGAGAAGTGTCCTTTGGCCATTTCCGGGTTTGCACTGCTGTGAAGGCCCACCTTTGGTGTCTCTAAAAGTAAAAGTAAATTAAGCACATCCAGGAGAGCAAGCCATTCGGTGCAATATGCGTCAGCAGCACGTGACAAATGCCGTCATTTAACGTGGCATGAAAGGGGGTTGACAGGAAGCAAATGAATCAGGAAAAAGAGGCATTTTGGCAAGTCCTAACCTAGGCGAGTATTGGGGTGATCCTTTGGTTGAATACTTCTTATGCCGGGGAGTTGAAGGGGGCGGGGGACCCACAATCATATCTATCCTGGCGAAAATAAATGAGAAGAAAAAAGACACCAGCAAAACGCATAATGAAGCAACATGTCGGAGGAAAACTCGGTTGGAAAAGTTGCAGAGACAGGAAGAACAACTTAAAAGGAAATCAAAGGGAAAGAGAAGAAAGTTGAAAAAATTATAATCCGCTCAGAACAGAAGGCAGTAATCATACAACTTGATCGTCTGGGAGCACACCAAATTCCGACCATTAATTGAAAGACTTGCAGAATTTCCAGCAACAATGGAATAGCCCTTCTTGTGTCGGAAAAGGGAAGCTGCTCCGCAATGGAAAGGCAAGACATGCTACACAAGCTTGGAACGATTATGACAATATTCCATTGGAAATGTAGACTTCTCACCTGTCACATTACATGGAACACATTTTCAGCTGGTTTGAGAAAACAAGCTTTGAAGGAGGCAAACACACACCCACAGATGGGATGGGGCGAGAGACAGAAACAAGGCGTAGGGAAAATAATAATGTTACAACTTATGGCACACACCTCACAAGAGCAGCAACAAGTATCATGAGTGGTGAAGGAGGAAGTTGATAGGAGCAAAAACCCTCCCACCCCACCCCCAAAAAAGCACCCACCAAAAAGACTGGGACAGTGCCCTTTGACAGATGAAATGTTCGTTTTAAGACAATTCTAAGCACCTCAAGTTCAAATGACACTTTACATGGAGTACAGCGTTTCTCTCTATCACATATATTAAAATTCAGAATCGGCTAGGGGCAAGTTGCGAACCTGAGCAGAAGAACCACAGAAAGAAGGTGCTGGACCCTTCCAGGAATTTTTCAGCTCAAAATTGCTTTCCATACACTGCTTTTATTTTATTTTTATTTTTAAAGATTAAAAAAATATTTATTAACATTTTGAAAAATGAACAATTAGGGTTTGTTTGTTTGTTTGTTTGTTTGTTTGTTTGTTTGTTTGTTTTTTTAAAAAAATAAAAATCACCTATATGGGGGGGAGATAAAGGACCCCCAGTTCTTTTCCCTGTGGGTAAAAAAGCAGGGCAGGGCGGGTGATGTTAAGCTTAAAAAAAACAAAATGAAGAAGGGTGAAATATTTCCTACAGCCTTCCTCCAGTCAGGATGGCAACCCGACTGGGTTCATGTTGGTTTCAAAGCGAAACAAAAACACAGGCCAACCTGTAAAGTGCTGTTCGACACTCTGCTAAACTTTAACCTCAGCTACATCGAGAGTAAACAGATAAGCGTTTCTTCAGGGGACAACTTACCACAATGTGAATATCATCCTGCCAAGATGGGAGGGGAATTTTGCCCCCTCTCCTGCTTCCCCCCGTATTTCAGAAATGTGGCAAATGTCCTCCCTGTTGACCAGGACGAAACAAACAACTGGTCTCCCAGCTTGTTTGCCTGGTAAACCATGGCAGTTCACATGGTATGTTGGGTTTGTTTAAACGCTGGTCCTCTAACTCTTGTTGGACTCCAACTCCCATCAGCCCCAGCCATCGTGGCCAAGAGTCAGGGATGATAAGAGCTGTAGTTCAGGAACATAGTTGTATTTGCACAAGGAACGATGCGTTTCCCTAGTTCTTTTGGGTTCGGTTTTAGAGTCAGATGAAGAGGCACAGCCAACAAAGCCAGCAGCAAAAAGTGTGAGGACTTAAGAGTCCTCTTTGGAGCCATCAGTCTGCACAGACTGCCCTCCTCTGGCCCATAGATTCAAGCTACACCACTAAGACACATCTGTAAGGGGTTCTTAGATCCATCTTGGCAAAGGAAGGCTGAAACATTTTCTCCACGCACTGATGCAACCAAGAGAGTGAACCTTTCAGATCAGCAGAATCCTAACTTGTTTGATGGATCATCTACTGAGCTATGGTGTCCACAGAAATAGTCCTCACACGTATCAATTCAGTGAAGGAACTCTTGTTACAGTTCCGATCTGTTTGCAATAACCTTGCAAATGTCTGATGGTTAAGTTAAAACCTGTCCAAGAACAGCTTATTAGACTACTGGGAGACAATCTTTGCAAAAGATAAAGGATAAAGGATAAAGGTATGACTACACTCAAATATGCAAGATAGAAAAAGGAAGACCCGTAGAGTTATAAAGTCTCATGCTACTGGGGACAGGTGAATCCCTATGCTGTTCCATCTCTAAGTTAACAGTGTGTTTTGAATCAGTAGCCATATATTTATATATATTTGAAAAATCCTTAATTTTCATTGGCTTTTCTTTGCTTCACTAGTCCTTTCTACAAAAATAATTTCACAGTTGCATAGCAGAGATACATTCAAAATTTATCTTTCCCCAGTCCCTTTGCCACACACAGGACATACGGACATTTTCAGATTCCTTAAATTTCAATCTGGACTTCCCAATGAAAATAATATTTACATTACTCTTGGGAACCTTAATGCAGACCAGATTACGCAGTCCCTACCTATTCTGGCAAGGCTGCCATTCTGAAAATACTTGAGCGTATAGGGATGGATCTGGGTAGGGACACTCACTGCTTGTCATACCCACTGAGACTCCAAAGAGCCAATCTGAACCTCATGTTTTATACAGTGGTACCTTGGTTCTTGAACTTAATCCGCTCTGGGAGTCCATTCAACTTCCGAAACTGTTCAAAAACCAAGGCGTGGCTTCCAATTGGCTGCAGGAGCTCCTGCACTCAAGCGGAAGCCCCGTCGGACATTCGGCTTCTGAAAAATGTTCACAAACTGGAACACTTTGAAGCATTTGGGAGCCGATTTGTTCAGCAACTAAGCCGTTCGGGAACCAAGGTTTGACTGTACTACAAATCCAGTCCCTGCAACCCAGATATAAGCAGTCCTTACTCACACACACAAAAAACCAACCCTGTGGCTTTTTTCCTGGAGGAAAAGAAAGAAAACGTTAGGTGGGCGACGGTCAAAAATGTCACCCTTCCACCATGAGAACACTTGCCCAATGGAGAGCAGGAGGCAGGAGGTTGAAAGAGGGGAGGACTCTTGCCTGGACTGGAGGTTTTTGATCCTGGAAAGCATATCCAAATGTCCCGCTGAGTACTGCTCAATGACGTCCATGACATCGTAGGGCCTCAGGCTCTCCTTGAACTTCCGCTTGGAAACCAGAAATCTCATGACACTAGAAGGAAGAGAGTGACAACGGGAGGCCTGCAGCCAAGCGGGTGTCCCACCTGTTACCTTCCCTCTGGCTCCTTCCCCAGCTCCAACCCCCAACAATGCATTCATTTCTGCCCCATGCAAATCTATACCCGGCCCACTCTCTGTGCTTGTCAGACCTGGAGAGCTCTCCCATCTTGGTAGCAGCTCCCCTAATGTGAAGGAAGATGCTGCATGCATGCTGCAAAGGAGCTGCATGCATGCTGCAAAGGAGCTGCATGCATGCTGCAAAGGAGCTGCATGCATGCTGCAAAGACCAAGGACCAACCATGGCAGGGAATCACAGAATTGTAGAGCTGGAAGGTACCCGGGGGTCAACCTCTGCTTGAAATTCTCCAATGAAAGAGTCTCCCATGAAGAAACCGTACAGGCACTATTGCTATAAACTTTGAAGAGGTCAGCATTTACAATAATTCATAAAGATCAAGCTGGTTTTTTACCGGGAAGGCAATTGAAAGATAATGTTAGAAATGTAGTAGATATAATTGAATACTTAGAAAGTAGAACTGACAAACAGGCTGCATTATTTTTTATTGATGCCGAAAAGGCATTCGATAATGTCTCCTGGAGATTCATGAAAGAGAACCTTAAAAAAATGGAAATGGGACAAAGATTTATAAAGGGTATAGAATCCATTTACCAACATCAAACAGCTAAACTTATCATAAATAAGAATGTGTCAGAATCATTTGATATTTGTAAGGGTACTAGACAGGGGTGTCCCTTATCACCTCTCCTGTTTATAACTGTATTGGAAGTGCTTAATAAAATACTAAGAGAAGAACCAAAGGTAAAAGGAATCAGGGTTGGATATAAAGAATACAAAATAAAAGCATTTGCGGACAATATAGTGCTAACTCTAGAAGATCCAAAGGAAAGCATACAGGAAGCTTTACTGAAAATAGAAGAATTTAGAGAATTAGCAGGGTTCAAATTAAATAAAAACAAAACAAAGATGTTAGTTAAGAACATAGGCAAAGAAGAATCAGAAGAACTACAACAAAAAACTGGCATTGCAGTTGTTAAAAAAGCCAAGTACTTAGGAATATGGTTGACAGCAAAAAACATAAATCTATATAAGGACAACTATGAAACTACATGGAGAGGTATTAAGAAGGATTTAGAAATTTGGAACAGACTGAGATTATCCTTCTTAGGTAGAATCTCAGTAATTAAAATGAATATCCTACCCAGAATGTTATTTTTGTACCAAACAATCCCTGTGATTAGAGGACTTAAACAATTTAAAGAATGGCAGAGAACTTTAGCAAGATTCGTCTGGCAGGGCAGAAGGCCAAGAATAAAAATGAAGATTTTGGTGGATAAAAAAGAAAGGGGAGGCTTCGCTCTACCAGACATGAAGATATACTATGAAGCTGCTTGTTTAACCTGGGTGAGAGATTGGATAAAGTTGGACAATCCAGATCTTCTAGACCTAGAAGGCCATGATAACAGGTACAGGTGGCACTCGTACCTGTGGTACGATAAAGTAAGAGTTCACAGAGGATTTCTAAACCATGTATTTAGGGGACCATTGTACGAGGTATGGGAGAGAAATAAAAATCTACTAGAAAGAAAGACCCCCTTGTGGATATCTCCAATAGATGTATTAACCATCAAGAAAATTAATATGGAAGGAAACAGATTTACATATGAAGAATTGCTTAGGAAAACTAATCAAGGCCCAAAGTTAAAGCCATATGAAGAAGTGGAGAATTTACTCAGTGGATGGCTACAATACCATCAAATTAATGCAATATTAAAAGAAGACAAAAAGAGGATGGGATTTGAGGATAAAAAAAAATCAAAATTTCACATAGATATTATAGAAAGCAAAAATAAAACAATGTCCAAAATATATGAGTTATTATTAAATTGGTATACTAAAGATGAAGAGGTGAAGGAGGTTATGATTAAATGGGCCATAGACTTTGGTTATAATATAGAATTAGAAGCCTGGCAAAAATTATGGAATTAAAATTCACAGCTTGTACGGCATTACAGGAAAATGTATGGAAAATGATATACAGGTGGTACCTCACACCGGTAAAACTGGCAAAGATGTACAGAATGAAAAATAAGAAATGTTGGAAATGTGGAGAGGTAGAAGATCTTTTCCATATGTGGTGGAATTGCAGTAAAGTGAAAAGTTTCTGGGAATTAATTTACAATGAGCTTAAAAAAATGTTTAAGTATACTTTTTTAAAAAAAACCCGAAGCCTTTCTACTGGGACTAGTTGGAAAAGATGTTAAAAAGAAAGATAAAAACTTATTCCTGTATGCCACGACAGCAGCAAGGACTACGTTAGCCCAGAATTGGAAAACAGAAGTAATACCAACTATGATTAATTATGCGGAACTGGCTAGAATATCAGGGAGAATAAAAGATCAGGATGAACAAAAGTTTTATGAAAATTGGAGTAAATACTTGGATTATATAAGAGATAACTGTAAATCTGTAAAGACACTGGCAGGATTTGACTAACTTCATCAGCTTATGATCAAATAGATAAATGTATAAAATACGTGACATGATGAAAATATATGATACTTACCGAAGGGGAGGAAGGAAGTCCAAAGCTCAATAGAGCTAATGTTATGTATGAGATGTATTAATACAATGAATGTATTGGAATGTATGTTTGATGAAAACTAATAAAAATTTAAGTTGGGGGGAAAAAAGAAGAGGTCAGCATTTATTGTGGTTGGAGCTTCTTAAGTATGAATTAAGGGCACTGATTTAGCTCAGTTGGTAGAACATGAGACCCTTAATCTCTCTTTTTTCCTCCAAAATTTTTTGTAGCACAACTAAATAACACAAACAGAAAAACAAACAATACAAACAAATTCTTGTCTTCTCCTTATTTTTTTCTAAACATTGTTAGGTGAGCTTCCCCAAGTCCCTCTTATCTGATTTTCATTTTACTTCATCTTTAGCAGTTTACATATATAATAATTTCTAGCCATTTTTTTTTTTTAACCACGCTTACTTTTGCCATAAAAATCTTCACATTTTATCACTTACAAATAATCCTATTTTAAAATACACTATCTTCTACTTCTAACCCTACATCCTATGAGACCCTTGATCTCAGGGCTGTGGGTTCGAGTCTCACACTGGGTGAAAGATTCTTGCATTGCAGGGGGTTGGACTAGGTGATCCTTGTGGCATATTCCAGCTCTATGATTCTGTGATCTAAGGAACCCCCTCATGGGAAAAGAGGGGAAAAAGTACCTGTGGGGTACAGTACCTTGAAGTTCACATGAGCTAATATTGCATTTGCAATATTGCAGGGGGTTGGACTAGATGACCCTATGATTCCTTTCCAACTCTACAGTCTTATGATTCTATGACTTGGGCTCTTGGAATTCAAGAGGGGGGCTGGTCATTATGTTGTCATGGCTGGAAGGAAGGAGGGACTATATTCCTTAGCATTAAGCCCAAATCATCATAGGACCTTGATCTACAGATATCTGTTTAACTGCTGAGTGTCATCTCCCCGTTCTACTCCTTCCCATGCCAAACTGAAGTCTTCTCTCACTAGAAGGGGCTCATCGGGTGGGCCACTTGCTGCCAGGTGGGTTACCGGGAGGAAGTGTGGGGTGGGGTGGTTGGCATGGTGCAAGCACACCAGCGGAGCCTTCTGGCTTTTCTGCCAGTGCATCTGCACCGCGTCGACCTCCCTAAATGCCTCTCTCTCCCAGTAAGACCCAACTGCCAGGAAGTGAACATGGCAGGTCCAACTCCAGCTGCTTCTTCCTCCAGCCATATTTTATGTGTGATGCAGAGCCATGCAGAATCCTGCCTGTAGCAACTGAGCCCCTGGCATTGTTCAGCACTGCTTGGCATTCTCATGGTCACACTTCCGCCCACAAGCAAACTGCCCCCTTGTTTGCATGCACAACTCCCTCCCTTACCACACTGCCCTGATGCTGACTTTAAGGCCCGGTGTCAGATCCTCGGTCACAAATTCGCAGTTGCAGCTTTTGTTGTCGGCATCAGGCATGTCTTCTCCGGGGAGGCAGGCATCTAGATTGAGGAAGGATAAATGCATAATAAGCAGAGAGTGACAGATTCCTGGCAAAACGTGCAGGGAATATACAAAAGGCAAGTGTGATTGCAGCTTATGACAACCTTTTCTCTTTCTCTTTAAGCTAGGTTTAGATAGCAGCTTTGGATAACTGAAATGTATGCTCCCCATCAGTGGCTCCAAAAATCTGCAGGCTGTGAAAAATATATTCATGTATGCGACAACGGCTGCAAGAGTTTTAATAGCACAAGGTTGGAAGAACGAAGAAATCCCAACTAAAGAATCATGGCAAGAGAAATTGATGGATTATGCAGAACTGACACATAAGCTACGGGACAAGGACAACTGTGATTTCAAAGATGAATGGGAACCCTTTACAAAGTACTTGATGATGCAACAAAGTGAATTGGACTCCTTGGCAGGTTTTGAATAAACACTCACAAACTCTTTATTGACAATAATCAGTTAGACAATTTAAGGCTTTATACAATTTTGTAACATGCAGAGAACAGTATTCACAGAGAAACCAAAGATTGGAACTGAGGGGAATCGGGGGGGTCCTTTATGGGAGGGTGGGGGGAGGGAGGAAAATGGGGGAAATTAAGGATGTGATATTTTTGGATAATACGTTTTGTTTAAGTTTCTAATAATAATTTATTTTTTAAAAATCTGCAGGTTGGCTTACAACATTAAAAAAAAAATACATCCCTTCCAATTAAATCACATTTCAAAACAAGCGTTGCCTCAGGGATAATTGGTCAGGGGCTGCATGCTGGCAGTATTCAGTACTCACTGCCTTGCAGGATATCTTCAGGAGAAGAAAGGGCTCAGGAGTAAACCATACAAAAATCTGAAGAGGAGTTCCTAAAACAGTTGGATAGGGCCTTGTATGCCTCCTTCCAGCAACTCCTGCAGCTAGCTGGTGCCAAACTGTTATGTACTGAAGTTCTCACCCTGGGCCAGCAGGGGGATACTGTAGATAGTTATGCAAATAAGGGATCGAAAGTGACGTTCAGTGATTGGATAGTTTTAGAAAGTTGTTACAATTATGTGTACTGGAGCTCTATATAAGCAGGCTGACTGAACCCTTCAGCTCAGTTCTGTTCTGGCCTCTGAATAAACAAGAGCTGTTTGAAGAATCGCTGTGTCGTCTGATATGTTCACCCACAGCTTAACACAAACGTCTTGCTCTGCTTTCCTTTGGAACACATCAGAGAGGCCGAGAGTGTTAGTAACTTAATTCTCTCATTGCTGTTGGATCTCGTGATCCACTGTTTACATTCCATAGTGATAGGAGCGTGAGAACGGAACTCAGACACTGCACTTCCGTTTTGTGTGCTTTTGTACTTTCTCTCTTTGTTCTCTGCTTTCGGACGGAGAGGACATGTGTGAAGCTGCTGCTCGCACTCAGCCATGTTTGTTGTTTTGATAAATAAAGAAACTTTCGCAATGCCAAATACCTACAGCCTCGCTTCTTGCTGATACTCTGCTAATGGTAATAGTGTGCTGACAGCTCCACTGGATGTGGGTTGCTGGACACCTGCGTACGAGGAAGGGATGTACACACAGAGAGGGGGGCGTTGTTGTCTGGGCAGCCCAGGACCTCCACACATGCTACCCAGGCTTGCGCCACAGAGATGTCACCGGTCACTGCCTCTCAGCCTAACCTACCTCACAGCAGGCATGCCAACTCCTAGGTGTGGGAATGTTCAGGGATGCAGGAGAGGATATATTGTTTGATTATAGCCTTTCCAACTTGTGTTAACAAGTTCACAATTTAGCAGAGTAACATTCCCCTTTTAAACTCACAGGAGATGCGTTTGCTTAGGCTCGCTAAAGCCTCTATAATAACTCTTCTGGTATTTTCCCCTTATTCCCTCATAAAAAATAAGACATGACACCGTCTTCTATAAAAGTATAAAAAGAGTTTACTCACATTCTGTTCACAATCGGATCCCAGAAGGCAGACTTAGCTTAGAAAAGTAACATACACCTGGAAACTATCTCATAAGGAGACAGTCCCTTTGTCCTCTCTTGGCTGGAAGAGAGCATCTTTGGCTAATCAGATGTTGCTTCTTCGATGCATGTAGTCAAAGAGAGAGAGATGGCTGCCCTGCCCTGTGCTTTTGTCATTACCTGCACAGGTGAAGCAACACCTACCTCTAGTCACATGCAGAGGAAGTCTGTCTCAGCCCAGAAGGAAACAGGAAGTTTACCTGCTGGCTGGACAAATGTTCCTCCCCATGTATAAACATGTTCACTCTAGGAATGTTGTACTTGACTGCCAGGGGCAGGTCTTCAGGCGCCTCAAAATCTGCTGGCACAGGGCCAGGCCCCCTCAGTGTTGAGGGGGCAGAGGAGGCCGATCACCAATCCAAGCATGGCATGGTTCAGGAGCTGGCTCCTCCTGAGCATGAGAGAAGTCGTGCCGTGCTGGGTTCCACACTCAGCCTCCTCCCAGCACTGTGATGTTGCACGCATTATGTCACATGCTGACACCACACATCGGGGGCCCCCAATCTTGGGTACAAGATGGCACCTCTGCCACACAGGGTTGTGGGGATTAAATGAAGTGGCAGAGAGCCATTGACACTGCCTTGAGCTCCTGGGTGGGGTCGGCAGGGTAGAAGTGGAGAAGGACTCTCAGAGGAGGACTGCCTGCTGAGAGCCTGAAGGGCCCTGCTCTTGCCTCTCTCCACCTGGCCTAGGACGGGTCCTGACAGGCTTCACGAGGACTGCGGCTGCTGCTCAGCAGAGAGGGCTCCTATTTTCAATTGTTTATCATTTTTATCTGTGTTGTTCTAAATGAGACCTTCTTGCCTGTGAGCCCTGGAAGACCTGCACCCTGCTTTGCTGGCCTTTTCCCATCTGGCTTGGGAGAGTTGAGTGTGGACTGACTCCAGCTACAAAAGCTGAGGCTGTTGAACAGATTATTGGGCTGGAGTATTGTTTACGGGGGGTTGAGAGAGCTTGTTGCTGTTATTGTTATTATTCTATCTTTAGTGTTAGATCTTATGACTTATGTGGAAATTGTTTCCATTTGGTTGTGTACTTTTTGATGTGTTTTATTTATTGCTTAGGGAAGCGAGTGGCGCTGTGGGTTAAACCACAGAGCCTAGGACTTGCCAATCAGAAGGCTGGCGGTTTGAATCCCCACAACGGGGTGAGCTCCCGTTGCTCGGTCCCTGCTCCTGCCAACCTAGCAGTTTGAAAGCACGTCAAAAGTGCAAGTAGATAAATAGGTATCGCTCCGGCGGGAAGGTAAACGGCGTTTCCTTGCGCTGCTCTGGTTCGCCAGAAGCGGCTTAGTCATGCTGGCCACATGACCCGAAAGCTGTACGCCGGCTCCCTCGGCCAATTAAGCGAGATGAGCGCCGCAACCCCAGAGTCGTCCACGACTGGACCTAATGGTCAGGGGTCCCTTTACCTTTATTTATTGCTTATGACATTTGTTATGTTTGTAATTATGTAGATCTTGTCATGTTGTAAGCCATTTTGAGCAGGGTTTCAACTATGGAAAGGCAGCATACAAATAAAATGATGATGATGATGATGATGATGATGATGATGATTAAACATGTCTTATAAAGGCAAAGAATGAACTCATGATAAATCACACCACTCTGAGCTGCCTCACCTTCTGAATTTTGACGGGACGCGGCTCCCTTCATGCGGAAAGCCTGCCTTGCTCGGCTCCTGTCTCCGAAGCTCCAGCTCTTGGGCACTTTGCTGGGGCTGTCTTCAATGCTCTGGTCCGCACTAGGGGACCTCCGTATCCCCTGGGCCTGAGGAGAACCTTTACCTTTTGTGGCCGCACCTCGAGGGCTGGAGAAGACACGATCTTTCAAGCTGACCTTTTGACTGCGCACAGAGACAAACCAAGACAAGAGACCAAAAAAAGAAAAAAGGGGAGGGGGGGAGACAAGCAAGGGGAAGTCACTCCAAAAACACCACGGCGGCTCCCCTTCAGCCATTCAAAATCGATTTGTCTTTCAAAGCAGCGGCGGCTGAAGCGGCGGCAGTGAGATGTGGCTTTTAAAACACTAGACCGGTTCGGAAGAAAGGAATTTCGGGGAAGGTTTCCATGGCGATGGATGGAGATGAAGTAGGGGGTCGTTAATCGAGGAGCGTCAATGAGAAATGGACAAGTAAACAGAAAGTGGTCTTGGGATGTGAGGGTCTGTCAGGGGCATATGGAAAGGCACAAAGCGGTGGGGTACAGTAGCTGTTGTACACAGGGGAACGGGGGTAAGGTTCAACTATTCAAAATCTGGACCTTGATCCTTGTCTGAGGGGGATAGTGAAGAAAGACTCTTCCGAAGATATACCTGACAGAAACAACTTCTGCCAATATCAAAGTCTAGAGAGCCTGGATCGAACAACCAGGCTAACACGATGTGGATGCAAGACTCGAAACCTTCCTGATTTTCTCACTTGCTTTGTGAAGTGGGAGAAGAAGACCTTAGAAAGTGGGTAACTGGCCTCATTACCCATCATGCAAAGTTCTGTGTCACGGCCAAGGAGGAGGCAGCCATCTTGCATAGCATTTTATGCATGCATTCTGTCGGATGGCTTTGCCCTACCTAGTTCAAAGGTATTTAGGGGCATTTTTTAAGCTTGATCTTTTAGGACGGTTATTGTATTTATTTATATATAGCCCTTCATCGTGAGATCTCAGGGCGGCTCACAGAATAAAATACAAGATGAAAACATGAAAACAAGTGGAGCAAAACAGCGAAACGATAACCGCCACCCTTCCCACAGACACATTTAAAAGGCTATAGAATATTAGTCAGCCAAAGGCCCAAAGAGGAACATTTTTGCCTGGTGCTTTTTCTTCCTGTTCCCCCACCTCCACCAACATCCGCCAGTCTATTTTATGTTGATAACATCTGCTTTCCTGCATATAAAAAGTAGGCTACCTGCGCACAATCACATCATTGAGGGTTTCTGGGTCAGATTTCCCACGTTACATTGCTGAACATTGAATCCCAGAGTTATGTGCATCTGAGAATTCAGCTGTGCTGTTATTTAACCTCCCACCACCACCACCACATTAAGTGCTAAACAGTTCACCAGCATGAAAGCCTTTCCTGCAAAGACAGAATAAATTCACATAGGATGTTTCCTGGTGGTTACTAGCCATGATACTTAGAAGTACCGCATCTCTGCCCAGAGGCTTGAAGATGCTAGAGGTGATGCTGTCACACTCTCTTTCTCGGGGGCCAGGCTAGAGCCAAAATCCAGAAATTGAAGCTCTCACGTTTCATCGCTGCTGCTGCTGCTTCATTGCTGACCGGACAAGAGACAAGGCTTTCATTATATATTGATCAGGCTCCTTCCTCGCTTTCACCTAGCAGGACCCGCTTCCATAAGGCTGCTGAAGAGGAAGAGGTGAGACCACAGGAGCTCTCCGTCAGCTCAGGTGATTGACCAGCAACTCCTCTTGTCCTTGAGCTCTCCATTCCAGCTGATCGCTACAAGAACCCTATATAGCAAAGACCTAATCCCAGAGCTTGCTTTGTTCCTCCACCCTCCACCCTCCTCCTCCCCTTTTTCTTTTTGTGTCGCCTGAAGGCAGGGACGGTCTTTTTATTGATATCTGCAAGCTGCTCTGTAAGCCTTTTTCCCCCCCTTCAAGAGCGGGGAAATAATAAATAAATAAATATGTTAACATTTATGATAAACACTTTTCAAAAATAAATAAAATATTAAATAAATAAATAAAAATAAAACCCAGGTCTTTCCCAAAGCGACTCTTATAGAGGCTTTTATTTCTGCAGCTGCCCGCCTTTCCCTTCAGGAATTGTTTAGTAACCTCCTCACTGTGCTTGGTTATGCTTTTAAAATAAAATCTTACATTAATTATGGGGAACTGCTAATGCACTGAAACGCACTCCCTGAAAGCCCATTACTCATAATGAAAAGGAACTTTTTTCCCACACAAACCTCCTGGCGTAATGGAAAACAAACAAGTCTCTAAGGACAGAGGCAGACCCCCCACCCCGCTGTGTTAAGGTTTTCCTTCAGCCAGGGACCTGTTTCCCAAATCAAGCAGCTGCAACATGCAGGGAAATTTCTACAGGGGAACAAGTGAAGTTCGGAACCGGAAAGGAGGTGGGGCAATGGCAGCTGATTCAGGAGCATGGCTCCATCTATACAAAGTCACAGAATCCTAGAACTGGAAGGGACCGCAAGGGTCATCTAGCCCAACCCCCTGAATTGCAGAAATCTTTTACCCAATGTGTGGCTCAAGCCCACCATGGGTGTAGCCTGGGAGGCAGAGAGCAGCTGCCCCCCCCAAAAAAAATCAAGTCAATAAATAAAAATATCTAAAAGCAGAAATAATCAGAATATTTGAAATGCTCACTGACGTCACTTGGGCGATGTTGTGTCTCATTCTAGCGACGCAACTGGCAATCTGGCTGAGTGACAGGCAGTGACACATTTACGTACAAGCTAAACAAGCTATAGCTTAGGGCCCCACTCTCTTGGGGGGGGGGGCCAAAAAATTAAAGAAAAAACCTGGATGTACATATCCAAAATAGAAGATAAAAAACAAATAAAATAAAACCAACATGCAGCAACAGTGTTTTGTGCTGTGTAGGCTCCCATGATGTAAGTCATGGGCCCCACCTGCTAGCCTGCTCCCTAAAAGATCACTGGTTTGCTAATTTCTATATATAGGGTGCCTACATTCTGCATGTGCAAATGGCTTTAGATAGCTATTAAGTCCATAAATTACCATATAGCATATGTTCAACACAAAAAACAGCGACAATTTGTTGTTGACAAAGGACGGCTGGACATATAAAGGGCCCTATTACCTTCAGTAGCTTAGGGCCTCATCAAACTTAATTCTGGTCCTGCATAACTCCATACCCTCCAACATTTCTCCAATGAAAATAGGGATGTTCTAAGGAAAAGTGGGACATTCTGGGATCAAATCAGAAACTGGGATGGCTTCTGTAAATCCGGGAATGTCCCTAGAAAATAGGGTCACTTGGAGGGTCTGCAAAAAGAGTCTGCAGAAACTAGCCTACCATGCAAAAGTAACATTTACATTGGCCCACCCTCTTTTGCCTGTGGCTCCAACTTACTGGCATGCAGCCCTCAGAAGGTTTCATAGAAGAGTATGAAGCCCTTAAGCTGAAAAAGTCTCCCCATCCCTGACATAAGGAAAGGGAGAGGAAATCTATGCAGGATCTATGCTTTAGTGTGCTTTAGTGTGTTGCTACCGGGTGGCACTGTGGGTTAATCCACAGAGCCTAGGACTTGCCGATCGGAAGGTCGACGGTTTGAATCCCTGTGACGGGGTGAGCTCCCGTTGCTCGGTCCCTGCTCCTGCCAACCCAGCAGTTCGAAAGCACGTCAAAGTGCAAGTAGATAAATAGGTACCGCTCTGGTGGGAAGGTAAACGGCATTTCCGTGTGCTGCTCTGGTCTGCCAGAAACGGCTTAGTCATGCTGGCCACATGACCCGGAAGCTGTACACCGGCTCCCTCGGCCAATAAAGTGAAATGAGCACCGCAACCCCAGAGTCGTCCGTGACTGGACCTAATGGTCAGGGGTCCCTTTACCTTTACCTTTACCCTAAACGATGTATTTAAAAGATGAACCATTAAGTGCAAAAGCTTCTGGCACCTTCCGGTATCCTGCTCCAGCCAATATTAGGGCGAAACAACATTTTGCCAAACATTTTTCAGGACGTTGCCATACTGCATGTTTCCTTCTACACATCACTGGCTGGCTGTCATTTAAGGGTGTTTGTGTGTGTGTAGGAAAACGCACAATATGACAACACCTCAAGGATTAAGTGAAGCTGAGAGAAAAGATGCAACAGGGATGGCATTGCTCCTGCTAGGTTTATATATACATATATAAATCATGCCTTCGAGATCTACTCAAAGTGCACAGCAAATGAATTTTGCTCTTGGCTCTGAAATGCTTTACATAATATAAAATGTTGGCTGCTTTCGGTTTCACTTTCTTGCAAAATCTCTCTCATAGGGCTGCATCTCTCTGCACAACATCTCAGGGAACATTTTAGTTCTCTCTCTACCATCACTCTACTAAGGATTCCCCTGAATTTTACTTGCATTTTGGAGAAGCGGAGAAACACACTATCTGATTTTTCTTTTTGCTCTCACCAACTGCTAGTGTTGTCAGTTCCCTTCAGGGGGACTAATTCCAAAGTACAGTGGTGCCTCGCAAGACGAAATTAATCCGTTCCACGAGTCTCTTCGTCTTGCGGTTTTTTCGTCTTGCGAAGCACGGCTATTAGCGGCTTAGCGGCTTAGCGGCTATTAGCGGCTTAGCGGCTATTAACGGCTTAGCGGCTTAGCAGCTATTAACGGCTTAGCGGCTTTAAGAAAAAGGAAACAAACTCGCAAGAACTCGCAAGACGTTTCGTCTTGCGAAGCAAGCCCATAGGGAAATTCGTCTTGCGGAATGACTCAAAAAACAGAAAACCCTTTCGTCTAGCGAGTTTTTCGTCTTGCGAGGCATTCGTCTTGCGGGGCACCACTGTACCAGCACATTACCGTAGCTTATCACAACTCTTAAAAACCACAATTTTATCCTGAATATTCAAAGAGACTGTGGGAAATGATTCTAATAATCGTACTGCGTGCAAAGTAACCCTAAGCATCATGCAACCCAAGTTGTGAACCCAAACTTATCTTCCTAATGCAGGTTGCAATTCAATACCTATTTACTTGGGAGTAAGTCCAATGTATTCAATACATAGGATTGTGGTGGTAGCCTCCTGCCTCTGAATGGTGGGATACTTAACAGAGCTCTGGCATCTTAGAAACAAAAGACTGATGGTTTTAGGAGCTGGATTGGATTCCAAAAACGGACAAACAGATCACATTTTGCAATTGACAAACATCAACTACATTTCGCAAGCATCCTGAGGCATTCTAAATCAGCCTTGCACTGGCCAAGTCCACACTTAAGTGCCAAAAATAAAAGATGAGTCCACTGTCCAAAGCATGCAGAGGGAAGAATTAGTAGTTTAATAGCCCTAAGAGAAGACACGTGGCCGCAAAATCTTTCAAGCTGATTTAACTGTCGCAGAGACAGACGGATAAGAGATGCTGCAGGAACTGGAATCTGGGATTCAGTCATCTGAGTTCCCACTCTCCATCAGTGCCCAAATCTTGCTCAGTGGTACTTGCAGTTAGGCAGTTAGGGGTCTTGTAGCTACAATGTGAGGAAGATTAGTGGTCTGTGACTGCATAGTAGAAGTGCTGGAAAAGCCATGTTATGTTTTTAAATGCCACTAATCCAGAGCTATGAAGGAGAAGCCCATTCACATGTATTCAGCCCAGTGGGTTTACGACACAATCAATATACGTACTTCCAAATTCGAATTATTTAATAATAAACTGGGAGACCCCAAGTTGCGAGGGATTAGAGCGGGTTTGGTGTTGTTGTTTTCCAGGGTTTGTTTTATTTTCCAGGGTAGTATTTTCCCCCAATACCCGGTCTCTTTTGTCACTATTAACCTTATTAGCTTGCTAAGAAAGACTCTGACTAAGGCAAGATTACACCTTGCGGTTTCCGCACTTGGTCTCATTAGGGAAACACAGAAGCAGGCGATGTCGGCTGGTCATCAGAGGACATTCTGAGGGCCTCCCTTTGCACCTCTATTAAGCAGATGAGTGGTCAGAACAGAAGGCAGCAGGGGAAAGAAAGAGACAGAAAAGAGAGAGGATGAGCCGTGCAGCTTTGGATTAGTTCAGTGCAAAGCGATTCCCGTGGTACCTAGAGTTTCCTGAGCAGCATCCACAAAGTGACTTTCTGGACGGATTGCTTTTACTGGAAATGAGGGGAGAGTAGAGAAATTAGACCAGAGGGCTCATGCCAAACAGGAAACTTTGATCAACTGCAGAAAGTGATGTGGAAGGGACACATTCATCGGGGATATTATGGAGCCAGGATGGGGAGGTTTTTTGTTTTTTTTGTCTTCCGTCAAAAGCAAAGTGCAATAAAAATGTGATTTGGGGACAGCTTTGCAATAAAAAATAACTCTACAAACAGTCCCTTCTGCATCAGAAATGTCTTCCTCGGCCGCAGCATCTCTAATGGCACACGGAGCCCTTGAAAATGTTTCTCAAATCAATTAGAAAATTTTCATTGTGATTTCCCGCCTCCCAAATATTAATCTTGCCATTTTCCATGCTTGCTAAAACCTGGCACTTTCCACCTCCCAACGCATTGGAGGGAGAAGCAGAGATACTTTCCCTTTTCTTTATATAGTCAGGATTTACTCTCAAGTTACTTTGAATTCTGCAGTTTCTCCCAGATATTAATTATCACCATTTCCCAATACTTGAAAAGATCTACTTATTCGGCTAGCAAAACTTAAGGGAGATAGCTTCCCGCTGAATTCAACAGAATTATGTATTCCATCTCTGCTCTTATTTTGCCATTTTTATTTGTCCCTTCTAAGTATTAGTTATTAGTGTTTTTCGTTGGCATTTGGCGTCTTTTCTCCAATGTTTTAAACCAAGAGAAAAGCACTAGGCCTGAAAGGTGTGAATTTCACCCACAGAAAAGAACAAGGCAGAGGTACACATTGAGCTATCAATCAAATGAGCAGGTGCATTTATGCATGAGCCACTATACATGACCCAGAGCTGCCACAGCTCTGCCACTATTGCTCCTTCTCTCTGTGGAAACGTGTGATTCTCTGTCTCTTACAACATCTGCTTTGGCCCAATGATCCACCTTCTTTTCTCTTCTTTTCCACCCCAAATGAGCTGTTTTAATAAGTCAAGAGGGCACACCCTGAGAGCCGGCTCAGTACCATTAGCAACCTCTCGGCCACATTTAAAATGCAGAAGGGGGAAGCCTCTTTGGCTTGCGCTGGGGAGGGGGCAGGGAGGAAGGGTGACTTGAACTTGGCAGCGCAACACTTCCGTTCCAGTACCAGAAGGGATGCTGAGCATCACTCCTGCTCAGCAACCTCCGCTGCAAGTTCAAACGGAATCCGCCCTCTCTTTCTCCAGAACACCAGGCTCCATTTTCCTGGCAAAGCACCATAGATGTCTCTTCTTAAAAGAACAAGACCACTCGTCAAATACAGTAGAGTAGGGGTTTTCTGGCACAGGGCCAGACTAACAGACACAGATTCTGTGAGTCTCCTGCAGGCATCCCCAATAGGATGAGGGGTTTAAAAACAAACAGAAGGGCTGCCTCTGTCAGTTGACATTTTCATCAACAGCCCGACCACAAGTCCATCCACAGCTCCTTCTGCCCCCAATCTCTGGGGGGAATAGTTAAAACCTTAATCTACAGCATCCCCTGCCAGGAACCAGAATTCTCTCACAACCCCATGTATTCCCATTAATTTTCCTATGCTGATGAGACTGCCATTTGAAATGATTCTAGAACTTTTTCAGCAAACCCAAACTACCTCAGATTATCACCAATTTGGCGGGGGCAGGGTCAGTTGCCCTGCAGTGTTTCATCTCCCCCCCACACAATTTTTAATTATTATTAATTTAAATTGCATTTGATTTACTAAGCTGGGGTTAGCTGACATAGCGGACTTCTAGAAGCTGTTGGACTACAACTCCCATCATCCCTGACTACCAACCATGCTGGCTGGGGATGATGGGAGTTGTAGTCCACTAACATCTGGACAGCACCATGTTGGCAACCCCTGCGCTGAAAGCAATCTGCCCCTATTGAAATGGATGGGGAAAAGGAAACTAACA
The DNA here is from genome assembly GCF_964188315.1 of Podarcis muralis. Taxonomy (NCBI): domain Eukaryota; kingdom Metazoa; phylum Chordata; class Lepidosauria; order Squamata; family Lacertidae; genus Podarcis; species Podarcis muralis. The sequence continues at coordinate 94,092,051 of NC_135659.1, forward strand.
TACACTGAAGAATAGCCAGCCCAAGACATTTAGGCACCTGAGGCAAACTGCAAAATGGCACCCCTCTCACCACCAAGGAAGAAAGGGTGAGTGAAGATCTACATCGGGAAGATGGGAGGGAAAAAAGATCTATATGGGGATCTGCTGCATCTGTGGATCCTGCCGCCTAAGGCGGCTGCCTCATCTCGCCTCACAGGAGGGCTGGCCCTGCACTGAAAGATAAGTGGAGTCCATTCTGCCCCCAGCAATTTCTCAAAATAGGGCAAGGGAAATCTTAGCATTCTGCCTATATCACGAATTCAATTTATATGTGATCATATCACTTCAGGAGCACTTTCTATTTGGAGTGGGTGAGTGCTAAGATTCTGTACATTCTCTACCTGTCTTGAGTTAGTTAAGTCCATTGACTTCAATGGGTCTACTCCAAGTACACTACCATGCACTGTTTTTGGAATATGGTACTAATGTGATTAGGACGTGGGTGGCACTGTGGGTTAAACCACAGAGCCTAGGACTTGCCGATCAGAAGGTCGGCAGTTCGAATCCCCGCAACAGGGTGAGCTCCCGTTGCTCGGTCCCTGCTCCTGCCAACCTAGCAGTTCAAAAGCACGTCAAAGTGCAAGTAGATAAATAGGTACCACTCCGGAAGGAAGGTAAATGGAATTTCCGTGCGCTGCTCTGGTTTGCCAGAAGCGGCTTAGTCATGCTGGCCACATGACCCAGAAGCTGTATGCCAGCTCCCTCGGCCAATAAAGCGTTTCCGTGCGCTGCTCTGGTTCGCCAGAAGCGGCTTAGTCATGCTGGCCACATGACCAGGAAGCTGTACGCTGGCTCCCTCGGCCAATAAAGCAAGATGAGCGCCACAACCCCAGAGTCAGTCACGACTGGACCTAATGGTCAGGGGTCCCTTTACCTTTAGCTATCATACCCATTGGGATATGAAGAAAGGCAAGGACACGCCTGTTGTTTGCTTTCTGGCTTTTAGCACTATATCAGGGGTCAGCAACCTAAGGCCCATGGGCCACAAGTGGCCCATGGGGGTCGTTTAACCAGCCCATGGACCCCCGCTGCCTGCTCAGTCAACTCCCATGCGCCACGCTAAACCAGCACGGAACAGAGCAGGGACCACCTTCCGCGATGCTGGCTGGCTTCCCATTGGCTGCAGGAAGCTCCTGCAGCCAATGGGAAGCTGCACACACGTCCTCTGTGCCAGAAATAGCATTTGCACATGCGTGCGCACATGTGCGTGCACTCCGGCCCACCGTGGCGTCTGTGGGACCGTGAACCAGCCCAAGCCACAAAAACTTTGCCGCCCCCTGCTCTATATGGTGAGCGCAGGGGGTTGAGAGTGTGTGTGAGCTAATGTGATGGCCTGGGATTCCGAGTCTGAGAGCGATCCGGAGGAATCCCAGCCGGCACAGGAGTCCCCTCCTCCAGGGCCGGCTGAACTGGGGCAAGGCCTAGATGCTGAGGAACCTCAAGAGCAGGCACCAGGTGAAACCATTCTGGCCCCAGAGGTGCTGGAAGACTCAGTGGCTACAGGTGAGCCTCCCCCGGGGCCCAGTAACCCTTCGGCCTCTCCTGATCTGCAGAGGCTTAGGGCAGAGAGGCGAAGGGAACTGGTGTCTCCCAGGAGGAGTGCTCGCCTTAAGGCCAAGAGAGGCGGGGCTTCTGGGGGCCGGGACCGCCCCCGGCCTTAGAAGAAGATAAAGGTCAGGCAGCCCGGTCCCAGGTTGCGGGAGCAACGTCGTTGTGGAGTACCTGCTTTACCCAGTCCTTGATCTGCACTCCCAGTGTGCCTGTTCCTCGCCCGGCTTCCTGTTCCTGACTATCCGGTGTTCCTGTTCCTCGCCTGGACTCCTGCTTCTGCCCTACCAGTGTTCCTGTTCCTCGCCTGGACTCCTGCTTCTGCCCTACCAGCCTTCCTGTTACCCCGCCCGGCTCCCTGTCTCAGACCTCACATCTCATCTAGTGATCGTCTACCCTGCTAGAGACTCTGGACTGATCTTGGGCTACGGTAATAGTACCTTATCCCCCCTGGGACCAGCACAGCTAATGGACAGAATGCCACATGGTCAGTTTGCAAAAAAAAAAATTGGTACAGAAAGTACTGGCTTAAAGTGTAGAGATCTTTTCTATTCTGTTCGATTCAAGAGGGTTCTGGAAGCTTCTCTGTGTGACACAAGCTGGTGCAAGCTGGAAGTTTCTAGCTAACAAGCAAGCTTCTGTTCCGCCTAGAAACAAGCAGAAGGTTCCTGATGTTTCGGTTATTCGTTCAGAGAAGCTGAGTACAGCTGGCTTAAACTGGTTCTGTTATCTCTTTCCGTCAAGCTTATACTGAATATAATAAAGGTAAAGGTAAAAGTACCCCTGCCCGTACGGGCCAGTCTGGCCAGACTCTAGGGTTGTGCGCTCATCTCACTCTATAGGCCGGGAGCCAGCGCTGTCCGCAGACACTTCCGGGTCACGTGGCCAGCGTGACAAGCTGCATCTTGCGAGCCAGTGCAGCACACGGAACGCCGTTTACCTTCCCGCTGATAAGCGGTCCCTATTTATCTACTTGCACCCGGGGGTGCTTTCGAACTGCTAGGTTGGCAGGCGCTGGGACCGAACGACGGGAGCACACCCCGCCGCGGGGATTCGAACCGCCGACCATGCGATCGGCAAGTCCTAGGCACTGAGGTTTTACCCACAGCGCCACCCGCGTCCCTACTTAATATAATAATAGGCAGCAAAGATCCCCTGTGTTGCGAACAGGAAAATCTGGCAACATTAAAGCAACACGTCACACTAATAATTTGATTACAACACTTTACTAAATTGTAAATTGATTACTAAATTGTATCTTCATTCAAATTAAAGTGACATACAATTTATACAAGGTAACACCAACTAATGTAACTTAAGCTAATTTCCCAAAGTAGGGGATTTGGGGGATGGTGTATCAAATGGAGAATAATTCAAGTTTGAGGCAATATGCCTTCCAAATTAAGTATAAAGTCCCAACCACAGCACAGGTGTGACTGGTTATATACACGACTTAGTCACTGAATCAGTGAAAGCTGAACCATTTGCAACTTATGTACCTTCTCAGACCTCTTATTTGCTGAGGAACAAACTTTGAAACAGTCGGTTATCCAGGAAGGACTGTCCTGCTACTGCCTCTGGAGCACCAACTTCTTTCAGCATGTTCACTGCTAAATATATGAATAAGATACAATTTAGAAGCTATATAAAGTGTTGTGATCAGATTATTAGCCTGATGTGTTGCTTTTAGGTTGCCAGACTATAATAATAGGCCAGAAGGCGCCTGGGTTTCACTTTCTGTCTCTCTTTCCTTCTGGTGTGGGGTTCTGTACATAGTATGCTTAGTGTTAAGGTTTTAGTCTTATTGTAAGTTTAAGTTAGGGACGCGGGTGGCACTGTGGGCTAAACCACAGACCCTAGGACTTGCCGATCACAAGGTCAGCGGTTTGAGTCCCTGCAATGGGGTGAGCTCCCGTTGCTCGGTCTCTGCTCCTGCCAACCTAGCAATTCGAAAGCACATCAAAGTGCAAGTAGATAAATAGGTACCGCTCCGGCGGGAAGGTAAACGGCGTTTCTGTGCGCTGCTCTGGTTCGCCAGAAGCGGCTTAGTCCTGCTGGCCACATGACCCAGAAGCTGTACACTGGCTCCCTCTGCCAATAAAGCGGGATGAGCGCTGCAACCCCAGAGTCGGCCACGACTGGACCTAACGGTCAGGGGTCCCTTTACCTTTTTTTAAGTTTAAGTTAAGTCTGCTGCAACTGGATTTCTTATGGACTCTGCCGATCCTGAAGATGCAGTGGCGTAGCATGGGGGGTGCAGGGGGGGCCGGCCGCACCGGGCGCAACATCTGGGGGTTAGGGTTAGGGGGCGCAAATCCACGGGTTAGGGAGCGCAAATCCACGGGTTAGGGGGCGCAAATCACTTGCCTTGCCCCGGGTGCTGACAACCCACGCTACGCCACTGTGAAGATGTATGGATTTGTGACCATTATGCTCGTTTGCCTTCAGTAGTAGTAAACTCTGCTGGATGAAGATATGATTGCCTCTGGTCTATTTTTTTTGTTTTGGTTTGGTTTTTTTGGAATCCTGCAACGTTTTTATGTTTTTAATCTGCTAACTACACATTGGGGTCTCCTTCGGATCAATATGAGCGGAATTCATGACACACACTTGGATGGAGGAAACCTGGGTCCAAATGCCTAGTCAGTCACTGGATGGCCCTGGGTTGGTCAATTTCTCTTGGCCTGGCCTCTCTCACAGGGTTCATGTGAGGACAACAGAGGAAAGAGGAGAGGAGGAAGCTAGACTTCTTGGAGGAAAGGTGAGATAAATCCGCAGTCAATAAATAAAGCACAAAAACTACCAGACTGGAAAAAGGTAGGTCAGGGAATAGCTCTACCATTCCTAGGAGCTGTTTGAAGCGCATCAACCCACAAGCTCAGCCTAGCACATTGACAACAATGGTTTTCTATGCTTAACTTGTCCCACGTTGCTAACTCACTGGGGAATCCCACTTGTGCAAAAAAAGGGCAAGTGTGATGTCCACAACCCCGCCACTATTCATGTTGGTTAGGGCAGAAGGGGAGCAATGAAGAAGCCTGAATTGGGTCCATTGTTGTCACACGAGGGCTGGATTTTCTGGATCCTGTGCTGGCGCAGTCCCTCATCCCCCAGGTCAGGGTGTTTCTGTTGGCTAGTGCCAACAGGAATGTCCCTGGTGGTAGCTTCCACCCAACATTTCAGCGAGCACATTGCATGCATCTTCTTAGAAGAGCTTCTCCACCAATGGTGGAATTCTTCCAACAGTGGAGGCCAGCAGAGCTGGGCAAGGCTGGGCAGAAGGACATCACCCAAACTTCCTCCAGCACAGCAGATCCTGGGCTTGGATTGTTCTGCCAATTTTGAGATAAGCAACAGAATCTTGTTAGTATAAATGGGTTGGGGAGGAAGACGCATGAACTCCTCGGAGGAATTGCCAGATATACAGCTAATAAATGAATGAACGTGTCACCATGCTAGGCTTGTAGCTGGAACATACAGGCATCGGTTGCAAACTGTTGCTTGAAATTATTAAATCACCTGAAAATATTGAATGTCTGTGTTAGAAAGCCAACCTAGACATTAACGCAGACAACGTTTCCCTCATAATGTCCGGGGGTTGGTGCATGGTGTCATATTGTCAGGTTCAGTTCTCCCACCCCAAAATGAAAGCAATGAATCAGAGCAGGAAAGGGAAAACCATGAACCCAATGCAACAATACCCTGAATTTCTTTTAACTAAACATTGCTGGAGAAACAGATTGATACACTCACATAGCAACTATAGTTAGGCCCACAGATTACTCTGAAACTGTTCTCTCCTAACAGTTGTACAAATATTTAGTATTCCCAGAGATTCTAAACCCAGGTGAATAACCAACTGATTAGCTGGGTTTTGCTGCAGTTTTATCTGTGTTCCAAAATCCTACATCAGAACTGAACAAAATCTCTAACCAGAGTCAGTAGCTAAGAGCAATATTTAACTAAGCTTTCTTCAAAGTAGACCCATTGAAATTAATGACTGAGTTAGGTCCATGAATTTCAGGGGGTCTAAGAAAAAATTAGTTGAATGCCACCCAAACTATTCAGGATTATAATCTGTACCAGCACCATATGAACCCAGAACTACACAGTTCCTGCAAGACTAACCTTTTAGGAGCTATTGCAAGATTTGCAAAGTAAAGAAATGGAGTACAGTGCTAACATCTCATGTGGGAACAATGTTAGGTCTCAAAGCTCAACATATACCCATCAGATGAACCTACAAAATGGACTTTCCTCTTCAGCATCATGCCAGCTGCTATTGTGCACCGAGCTGTCTTAAAACTAAAGCACACTTTCAGCCTGTAGATATCTGCCTGGCAGAACACTAGCTTTCTTGATTGACAATCAAATCTGAAAACATTGTAAATAAGCGACAATGTGGTTTCCAGACTACAACTCCCATCAGCCCCTGCCAGCACAGTCACGGTTCAAGCATGATGGGAACTGAACCCCTTATGGAGACCACCATGTTGCCTACTCTACTATCTATGGACTTTGGTGATTTGACAGATCTAACACTCGCAGAACCTATAAATCACCATTGGTTGCAATCCCAGCAACTAAAGTGCCCTTCTGCAAGCCTGACAAGTATAAAACTCCTCTACCTGACTTTGCTATGGAGACGATGGCACCACCTCTGCTTGGTCCCTAACCCAAAAGGTTACTAGCAGGCAGGCAATCCATGCTTCCTCCATCCTCCATCAGTGCTACAGGAGCAGCAGCAGTTAAGCATCAGTTATCCTTACCAGCACAGCTGCACCAGGAGATGCTCAGGTGCCAGGTGTGAGTGAAGCTAACAGAGGAGCAGCATCATGCCTGACCCTCGGCAACGCAGTGAGCCCCAGCTTCCACAATCAGAACGTAAATGTGGAAATCCCAAGGCGTGTGTTTTTAAGCGCTATGGGGAATGTACATTGTTTTTTATTGACCTGTACTAGCCAGTTGTGTCTACAAAAGGGGCTGGTACATTTTCCTCTTTCTCTCTCTGCCACGGTGGGGATCTACTTGCTGTAAAACAATGATGTGCGACAAATGTTGGCGGGTACATGAATATCCTTTCTTTCATTGCTGCCGTGACCAAAAGAAAGGCAGAAATACAGGTGAGGGGAGAAGGGAACGTGGAGAATGACCACCACCTCTTTATCACACAATTAGGGAAAGGCAAGTTGAAAGGGGCTATGTTAAGACTGCGTCTGCCCCTTTCGTTTTCCACATGGGGATAACAGCTCTTTCCCAGGTTTTTCAATCCATTTCTGATGGATCTACATGCCACATCTCAGCCTTGGTTCTGATGCTGCCGCAGGAACCCAGAGACTCTGCTCACTCAAATGGCGTGTTGCCATTGGAAAGAAGGAAACATAATCAAGGGGCCATCTTTACGGGTATTTACAAGGCATGCGGACATCATCGGTCTCATCATTGCAAGCACGTTGGAGGTTTACAATGTTTATTTGAATGGCTCTCAGCTCCTTGTCGCCACGAGCATCAACACGCATGACACAAAGGAACAGAAACTCGGAGAAAGGGGGAGAGAGAGATAGATAGAGAGTAGTGAGAATGCATGGGGATGGACTCTCTGAAAACATACAGACCTTGGAGATGGCTCAGGCGGCTGCTCTTTCCTTTAAACAGAAGCAAAAGTACATTAGCAGTGGAGTCAGGCGGAAGAGGGAGAATGGTATTCACAGTTGAAGACAAGGAGGACAGGATCAGACAGAAGGTGGAGACAAGGCAGGGGGAGGAAAACTATGGGGCACACAGAGATACTCAACGTAGAAGCAGCTCATCAGGTGTGGCAGAGTGGTTTTGCTAGCTTTCCGGCAGGTGGGTTACTTTTGCTTACCGTGAGGGAGAGAAGGAGGAGCGAGGCAGCAGGAAAGCTGGTGCGGTGCAAATGCAACGGCAGGTGCACCAGAATTGGCTCTGCTCCTGCGTTTGCACCACACCAACTTCCCCGCCACTTTGCCCTTCCTCTTCTCTCCCCCACCCCCAAGTAGGCAACAGGTAGCCATCTGCCTGGAAATTTGTATTGTGGCTCCACTCCACCCAGCGAGCCCCTACGTACGCACAAAACAAGGCTGAAACAAAAAGATTGAAGCACATTTCAGAATCGGACTCTTTGAACCATGGGGTTGGATCAAGGTGACTGTTTTTTTAAAAAAAACGGAGTCATGCTCCTTCTCAGTATACCAGTCTTGAAACATCACACAGGGAGCTGTTCCCTCTAACTTTCACGCTTACATGTAACCTGTTTCCACAGCTTGAAAATAGCTCCGTTTAAGACTGATCCACATTTCTGTGTGATGCACTTGCAACATAGAAACTTCGCTCTCCCAACAAAGTCACACAGAAAAAGAGGGTAATCCATCAATTTATGGACCAGACAGGCAGAGCAACACTTAACATGTTAGAGGTGACCTCGTCTGCATTACACAGTCTTGTGGACTAAATCGAGGAGACATCGTCAAGGCCACAGTCACTTCATGGTGATCTCTGCTTCCGCCCCTCTTAAAAAGAGGATAGAATTTGTAAAGTCTTCGAATAAAACTTTCAAGAAATCTTTGGTGAAAGAGGGCAGGTGACATATGTGCTATAAACACCCCAAAATCGCCCTGCACAAAAACAGAAATTGCTTCAAGCAATGAAGGAAGACCAAAGGAGAGAATAGTCGAAAACTGATTTCAAACAGAGAATATATTATAGAAAATAAAAATTCTCAATGCATATTGCCAATGTATTTTCTTCAATGGCGATAGTTCTATATAGTTTCCTGTTTCAACCAAGAGCTGCCAAGAGTTCTGGTTTTCAAGTGGAATGCCTCTCTAGGAATGCCAGGAGACTCACAGAGCTAGGCTGCCCTTGGTGGGAAAAACACATTGGGGGGAAACACATTATTTCAACTAATTATTAATTTGGCACCTGCTGAAGTTTGTTTCTAGTCTTAAAAAAAACCAAAAAACAATTATACTCTCCTTTCTTCTTTTTATTTTCCTAGTTGAGGCAACTCTCTTAGCAATATTGTAATAGACATTGGCAGGAAAATAAAACTTTTCCAGAATGCATTATTATTTCGGCTTCCTGAACTTTCCTGAAGAACCAGCTTAATAAACTGTACCTCATAACTAAAGTCTTTGTTGCTACAATCTCGTGGAAGTGTATTAATATTAAAACATGAGTTATATTCACGCTTCTTCTTTTTTAAGAAGCCGGCTGATCTTTACCCCTTGCAATCTGTTTTTACCTAAGCTATATTTGTGTCAAGTCAGTGTTTTGAAGCCACAAGCAAGGTCAGCCATGCACTTGCAGCACATTTACAAACTCAGGAAAAGTAACATATGGTTCACATATGGAGGTCAAGAGAAAGAAACTCAGCCATGGCCTAAAAGTCATAGGATTTATTTTGAAATTCTTCAGAAGCTGGGAAATGAATATTATTGCCAGGTCATGGCTGGGGAATTTTTGTAAAGTCAATAGACCATGGTTTAAAGTGTATTCATTTTAGGTCTTTTCTTTGTTGGAATCATATGGAGGGAATTTAGATAGCAGCTAAGTTCTTCCACCAGAACCTCCCTGGCTCTTGGGTCAGAATGAAAACACATTTCTGCATTTTAACCTCTCCTCTTTGGGACAGCTCAGAAAGATCATGCGGGTGTGAAATTATTTTAAATTAAGAAATGCATGTTCCCTAGACTCCCTTAGAAAACACTTGAAATGTTTTTACTGGTGTTTTTGTATAGGTCCGACACAGTGCTTTGTTTCTGGAGTGGGGGAGGTGCTGGTACTGTGGATGGCTGCCCTGGGCACAAAAATTCATCGGGGGGCCGGGGGGGGGGGGAATTACGTGTAAAACAATTTCACGTTTTACAGGAACTTCATGTGAAGTGAAGGCACAAGACTGGGGGTGATCATCAGTGAGCTGCGCACAGGTGAGCTGAAGTGAGCTGCTCGCTAGCCCTGTGGAGCCTCCTTTTATTGAGACAAATCTGCAAGCTAGGCAGATACAGTTTTGGGCTGTGACCTTTACACATCTTCTGGTCCCGAGATCGTGGGGTGGTACAAAGTTATTTTGGCACCTGTTTCCACAGCGTCATTTTCCCCTTGCACAGTGTATGACGAAGGAGACAAAAGGTCTCAGAGACAAAGGTTACAGACAGGACACCGCAGACTGCTGAGACCGCAAAAGGTCAGACAGAGGGAACGATGTACAGACAGCTGTGGCTTGTCTGGAGGGGGATGTGCCCTGCACCCCAGGGTCACGCATGCAGGCAGACTGTGATTGCCTGCTGGTGGGGAGTGTGCTCCCTCCGGACCCCACTGCCCACTCCGCGATATCCCTACATTCATGAAAATCTTGGCATATAGTTATTACATGATGTGTGATGATTAAAAATACATTAAAATGTCACACATTAAAAACTTCCCTGAACAGGGCTGCCTTCAGATGTCTTCTAAATGCCAGGTAGTTGTTGTTCTCTTTGACATCTGGTGGGAGGGCGTTCCACAGGGCGGGTGCCACTACCAAGAAGGCCCTCTGCCTGGTTCCCTGTAGCTTTGCTTCTCGCAATGAGGGAACCGCCAGAAGGCCCTCGGCGCTGGACCTCAGCGTCCAGGCAGAACGCTGAGGGTGGAGACGCTCCTTCAGGTAGCATCACAGACACATTGTGATTTGTGATACGTCGCCATGTCAAATATTATGAAACCGTTAGCACGATGTGGACTTCAAACCAATTTTGGACGAACGTATCAATACATCACCCAGTCCTAACTAACACACAGACACGCATTGAATGTTCGCATAACACATATAAAGGGTGCTTGTGGAAGGAGACTAGTGTTGTCTGTGACATTTTCTTTGGGGGAGTGGGCTGGATCCACGACCATCTATCTCACCTGAAAGTCAGTCCAGATTTGCTCTTCAGGTTCCTCAGGAGCTCCAGCTGGTTCAAAGGTGGGATGAGCCTAAAACGGAAGAAGGAGAAATGAGAGGAGGAAAACTCAGACTGAGACAAGAAGCCAACCGTTTCAACTTCTTGTTATGGAAACCGCTTCCCTCCCCTGCAATTCTGCCTTGCAAATACAGAAGGAGAGGAACGGCTTTTAATAGCTTAGACACCCCGAAAGAAGGCGGGGATGAGATAAAAATAGCAAAATGTGGTTGGAGAAGGTTGAGGAGGACCACAAGGATTAGTTAAACCTGAACACAGCCGTCAGCGGTGTGTCACACTGCTGTTTCTCAGGAGGCAAGGCTGACAGCAAAGCTTTCCCACCCTGTCCTCAGTTTTCAGAGCCTTCCCTTTACATGACGGTCACCTCAGAGGTCCATCTTGCCTCTGGAGCTTCCTTCCACATAAGCCTCATAAGCTCTTCCTTGGCCATCAAGGCTGACAGCAAAGCTTATCTAGGATGAAGACCCAGGAATCTAAGTAAAATCTTTAGTGTAAAGAGAATGCCATAGAAAGCAGTGATGTATGGGGAGTTTGGCAAAGTATCACAACAAGGTTTTAATCCTGGTGTTGTCCATGGGATTGAGTGGGGTGAAGAAAGGAGTCTTCAAGTGTTGAGGGAGGAACCCACAGAATCCTCAAATCATATTTTTATGAGATCTGGCTTCTACATTAAAATAGGGCTTCCATCCATCAGAGCTAGGTATCAGCTGTAGTTTTCCCTGCACTCTTCTTCAGAGCTCTGAGGGCCAAACTACATATTACACTTAACACAACGTGTTTTTTTACTAAACACTATCCCCATGTGTTATGTGGGTGGGGTGGGGAAAAGCATTTTCTTCCTGATCTTAGCTGGGGTGGAAGAGATTAAGCCTCACCTCTTCCCATGCTGCAGTCAGAATAACAATGGGGGCTTCCTTCACCCCAAATCGAGGGGAAACAGAAGACACAGCTGAATTCCCCTGTGAAGAAAGGCTACAAGACTGGGGCTTCAGGGTTTGAGCGGGGAAATGAAAAAAAAAACTAGACATGATTAAGGGGAATTATGCAGTGTGTGGAAAAAGAGGGTAGATATTTTTTCTACTTATCTCACAACACTAGATATAGTAAAGGTAAAGGTAAAGGGACCCCTGACCATTAGGTCCAGTCGTGACCGACTCTGGGGTTGCGGCGCTCAGCTCGCTTTATTGGCCAAGGGAGCCGGCGTACAGCTTCCGGGTCATGTGGCCAGCATGACTAAGCCGCTTCTGGTGAACCAGAGCAGTGCACGGAAATGCCATTTACCTTCCTGCCAGAGCGGTACCTATTTATCTACTTGCACTTTGACGTGCTTTTGAACTGCTAGGTTGGCAGGAGCAGGGACTGAGCAACAGGAGCTCACCCCATCACGGGGATTCGAACCGCCGACCTTCTGATCGGCAAGTCCTAGGCTCTGTGGTTTAACCCACAGCGCCACCGGCAATGACCACCAAATCAGATTGTTCTAAAGGGGGGTTAGACCAATGCATTTGATAAGGCTATCAAAGGCTAGAAGTCATGATGTCTCTATGCTGCCTCTACAATCTAGCAGTTGCTATGGGGTAATTGCAGAAGAGGACTGTGTTTATTCATGTCCTGCTTGTGGGCTTTGCAGAGGCCGAAATTCAAGCAGCAAATCCAAAAACAAAACGTTGGACTAGATACTCTAACCACTACACTACACTGCCTTCCTAGAGTACTCCTGCCATGGGGCAGCTCTGTAAATTAAGTTGGTAAATAAATATGGGGAAAGCAGAATGCCCCTTAGAGAAGGATCTGAAATATTTTCCTGGAAGCTTGAATTTGTTTTATTCTGGGTGGTTTTATGGGATGTTTCAATGTGTTGTCAACCGCTTTGAGATTTTTTTTTACAATCTAAAGCAGTATAGAAATGAAATTAATAATAATGATGATGATGATGATAATAATAGTGATACTGTAATGTCTTTGGCCAATGCAGCAGCCCTCTTCTTACAGGTGCTTAATCTGTAGTTTGACTCTCAATGTAATGAACAGAAACTCTGCCTTGAAACTAGAAAATATGGGCTGTAGTGGCCTTGGCAACTGGTGGTTGCCAAGCAACAGAGCCCAAGGCCTTCCTTCTTACTGGCAGCACTGGATCTTTACTGGTGGTTGCTGGGCTACATAGTTGGACTGAAGTCCTGTCTCCCCGCTTCTGCTTGTTGCTAATAAAACTAATTCTGGCCACAATCAGGGCAAAACAGGTTCTAGAAACATGGATATATGACCACAAGTGTAGACTGGAATCCAGTATTTGTAATACAGTATACCCAGTGCTATATTTTTCTAGAAAAAGAGGTGCCGGAACGCACCATGAACACCTCCCACGTTCTCTTAGAATAGCAATGGTGCTCAAACTGAGTTCCTGTGAGTTCCGGCTGGGGAAAAAAGCCCTGAGTATACATTATTTTCAGGCAGAAATTAATTGGGAAGGGTTTGAAGGGCAGTACTCAAGCAGAATTTTTTTTGCTTCAGTTCCCTTGCAAAAATGCTCATGTTCACCATTCCCAATATTGATTTTATTGTGCATACCAAAACATTGAAAGTATCAAATTTGCCAAGTTGGACGTTATTGCCTTACATAATTCAGGGCTTTGGTGCATCCCTCAAAAATTAATGTGGGAATAGAGACAACATGCCCAAGAATTCTCTTGTTTTTAATTTAGCCTAGACAGCTCTGTTGTTGCATGCTTGGACTCAGTGATATTTTAATATCCTCTCTTTTTCCGGAAGAGGTGTCACCTTGTTGGAAAGGAACATGCTTCACTTAAACAGCTAGGCACAGAGATTTAAACCATCAGGATGAAAACACAGCGCATGCAGCCCAACACAATCAAGTCTTCCAGAATTCCTGCCTGGTTCATTGACTTCATTACACACATCACTCATGGGAAGCTAAAAGTCGTCATTAAGATGGACAGTCTGCTGTTCAACTGCAGTAGCGTGTAAAATAGGAGGATACCAGTTGCTCACTGCCCATAGCAAAAGGGAAACACAGGTGGCTAATTACTGAGAAGCACACACATCATTAAGGCAAGGTCAGTAATGCTGGGCCATGCCTCGAAGCGGTCAGCTAACGATACCGTACACAAAAACACAAGAATGGGCTGAACGAAACAATACACAACTCCCACAAAATGCACGCGTGCACACACCACGAAGGGTTAATTTTATTTGTTACACATGAAGCAGTTCCAAGGGCAGGGGAGTAGGGGGGGAGAGAGGGGGGCCCGGGTGGAGGAGATCAGCTCAAGGAAACAGTTCAGAGTGGAGGAAGGTTAAGTGAAGGGATGGAAGTCAGAGCCAGGTGGAAGTATTTTGAAGACCGTTTGTACAATGTCAATAGGAAGCTGCCTTCTACTCCAGCGCATATATTTTGTGGGATGAGCACAGCTACTTACCCATTTTACAGCAGGGAAAACAATGCAGAGAGAGGAACAGGGCTGCTCCTGGCAGATGGAAGTGGTTAAAATGGTGCAATGCTCATCGACTGTTGTGGCACAACCTACGAACGGGCTGTGGCCTTACCTAAAGTGAGTTGCACCAATGAAGCCACTAACATCTACCAGAGGGAAAAACGAGGATAAAGACCGATGTGATATGCGGTAGCTTTGCAAAATATAAAAAAAGTGGTGTTTTTTTAAACAAGCGACAGGATGGACATAAAAACAAGTGGGTGTACATTTGCTGCTTAAAAGGGAAAAAGAAGACCCTAGAAAAAGAAGACAGCATTTAAATTGTTGGAATGTATGTACATCTACCATGTTCTTTGCAAAGCAGGGTTTATATTTTGGTGAGAATAGCCCACCGGGTCTTAAATTACAAATTTTACGCCTGTCTTCATTCCAACAGAAAAGGATTAAGAAAAGAAAAGGGTGCGTGAGATGTGAGAAGAGAGAAAAGGAGAACGGTAGGTACATTGGAAGTCAGATTTTCTTAAAAATTGTCCCATGTTGCCAGAAGCTGCTGGATACCTGTATCACTCATCCTTCCTTCAGGACCATTGAGCTTAGCTCTTTCAAAAGCAAGGGTGTGGATCCAATTCAGACATTACCAAGGTGCCAAGGAAGCAACCAAAATCCCACGTCCCACTACGCAGTTCTACATCACCTCAATGGCAATGAACTTCTTACGTGGGGTTGTGCTGATTACAGCATTCCCCGGCCCCCAAATACCACTGATATCCAGTTTTGTGGGACGGAACAAAATAAATGAGCGGCATTCAACTTTTACTCAGAGTAGACCTGTTGAGATTAATGAACATGACTCAGTTGGGTCCATTAATTTCAATAGGTCAATGGCGAGTAAAAGCTGAATACCACCCAATCCAGATAACCCCCCTCACGATCAAGTCTTTATACATTATGCCAGCTGCACAGAACCTAAAAATAAGGAAGTGAATTTCTAGAAATGAGGACCAGTTTTAATGGAGGCCCATATGTTTGCTATTTTATACATTCCACTTGACATGACTCTGCTTTTTTATTTAATCCTCCGCCCCAGGGCATGGTAAATAGAGATAGAAAGGCAAAAACTCTCTTTGACGCCAGTAGAGTTGTCAGACCGCCGCGCTGGTCTGAAGTCACCAGGTTTGCCTGTTCCCCTCCAAGTGGCAGGGGGAGGGTCTGAATAACCAGGTAACAGAGAGAATGCCTTAAAAAATGTATATATTAAGCAGACTATGTGTGCAGTTCCAAGCTTCAGACTGGCAGGAGCTGGCTGCAAATTATTGTGTGTCTTGGGGAGCAGTTGTGACCTCCACCACTCCCTCCTTCCCTCTCCCAATTAACCTCCATCTCCAGGACTCAGTGGTGGGAGGGAACACAGAGGAAGAATGGCCCATGACATCACCAGGGTCCGCCTCCTGTGACAGCCCCTGGGGCCACCCCTAGGTCTCAGTTTGGGGCCCTGAAATCTCAAGGTGTGAGATGCTCCTAACCTATCAACCCTTAATTGCTATGTAATATTTATGGGTGGGGGAAAGAATGATTCTTTTCAAATTGCGGCAGAGAGCATTAAAACATCACTGCCACCCTGCGTGGATTGTGGCCCAATCCAGACCCCCATGCAGTTGCTTTTAATTTTTAGAACCTTGACATTACATCACATGACACATTTAGAGTAAGATGTAAGGTAAAGGTAAAGAGACCCCTGACCATTAGGTGCAGTCGTGGCCGACTGTGGGGTTGCGGCGCTCAGCTCGCTTTATTGGCCAAGGGAGCCGGCGTACAGCTTCTGGGTCACGTGGCCAGCATGACTAAGCCGCTTCTGGCGAACCAGAGCAGCGCACGGAAACGCCCTTTACCTTCCTGCCGGAGCGGTACCTATTTATCTACTTGCACTTTGACATGCTTTCGAACTGCTAGGTGGGCAGGAGCAGGGACCGAGCAAAGGGAGCTCACCCCATCGCGGGGATTCGAACCGCCGACCTTCTGATCGGCAAGTCCTAGGCTCTGTGGTTTAATGCACAGCGCCACCCGCGTCCCTAGAGTAACATGTAGTTAGGCCCTAAAAGACACAGTAAGAAGGTCCAATGCCCGGCAACTCTCATTAAAAAGAATCTCAGGCGGCAGGTTTTTCCAGCATGCCGGACACCTGCTGCCAGCTAGAGTAGACAGTATTGGGTTCTATGGACCAATGGCATGACTTGCTATAGGGTGGTTTCCTGCATTCAGTGGCTGCATAGAGGACAGAAATTAGAGGATGTGAAGATTGTGGTGGAGGCAGGGAGGAAGTTAGTAGATAAAGGGAATGCAGAGGAGGGAGGAGGGATCAGCAGGAGTGCTATAGAAAGCCATCAATTGACAAAAATATAAAACACACTTAAAAGGACTGGTGCGAAGCACTGTGCCCAGTTATAAAGCAAGATTGCCCTCATAGCAGTGTCTGTTTATTCATACAGCCACAGGCCAGGTGAATGGTGAAGATCCAGTTCTCTCCTAGATTTTAGGGAAACCCAGTCACCCTTTGTAGATGTATAAACACAGGGTGCTTAAAATGTTTGCTGGGAAAAGACAAACTCGTCCGGCCCTCCGTACTCACCAGTTTTCTTCTTAATTTGAAAGAGCCATTTCTCGACCCCATATTGCAAAGCAATATCTGATAGGTTTTGCAGAGAAGGTGCAGGGAATTGTAATATTGTGTAGGTGTCGGTGCCTGGCTATGTGGCTTTGCCGCCTGCGTTGTGTAGAGGGTCTCTCTTTTCATGTGTCTAAAACCAAGCTTAGCAGGGTTCATTCCCAACAAAACAAAACAAAACGACCACAACATGACACACGAACTTCAATCCACATGCATCTCCATACCTGGAAGCCACATAGGTTTGCGTTTGTGAGCTTTAGGTTTCGAGTGTTTTCAAAAAAGGGGGGGGGGAGTTGGGGGTAAGAAAAAAAGAGGACGGGAGAAACCAAAAGGGGAGAAAGCAAAGTTTTTTTTTTAAAAAAAAGGAAGGTGGGAAGAAAAGAAACAGAACGAAGAAAATTAGCACATGAGCTATGAGAGTTCCATCGAGCAGGTAAACTCTGAAAGGACTCAGCAGTTGGTCCACTTTAGAGGCCTAGATTCAGCATAATATTTTAAACACATAAAATCTATCGGTCAAAACTAGTTTCTGGGTTGTGAGCAATTGGGGTGGTGGGTGCCAAGGAAAAACCAGGAGTGCATTTTATGACTTTGCCTGCTCCACACCTGACATCGCCTAGGGCATCAGGTAGCTAGCTGCAGGTTGGGTAAAACAGCCTCACAGGCCAATTTAGGACCACTATTGGGTCGTATTGGGTCTGCAGACCATACGTTTCCCCACTGTTGATGTAGAACAAACCACAGTAAGGTTACAGCCGAGGAAAGGATTCCTGTAAGTGAGCCGATCAACAAATTGTTGCCCGAGGCCAAATAAACGTCACCCTCCAAAATGATGATGAAGAAGAGTTTGGATTTGATATCCCAATTTATCACTATCCTAAGGATTCTCAAAGCGGCTAACATTCTCCTTTCCCTTCGTCCCCCACAACAAACACTCTGTGAGGTGAGTGGGGCTGAGAGACTTCAGAGAAGTGTGACTGGCCCAAGGTCACCCAGCAGCTGCATGTGGAGGAGCAGAGACACGAACCCAGTTCCCCAGATTACGAGACTACCGCTCTTAACCACTATGCCACACTGATCTCCTTTATTACATCTCTCTGCTGTTCCAACATCAATAAAGACCGTAAGAATGAGCAAAACCTGTCCACTTACAGTAGATTTGGTGCATGAAGCCAATGTTAAGATTCCCCAAAGGAGTATTCTTCCTCTCAACCACTGTCAAGGTGCCACCATGACCACATCTACGCAGCATCAGCTACCACCTGACATCAGCTTTCTACAAATTCTGATCTCCCAAAGGATCGTCAGAGCTGTAGTTTGGGGGGAAAGGCTGTGGATTTCATTTTAGCGATTCCTAACCCATGAACGCATGCCCTCAACAGAGCTAGTCCCTTGGTGTGGAAGATATTGTTGCTAAACTGGTTTGAGCAGGGTAGGTGTGCCCTAAATAGCTGTGAGGAGCTGGAAACCCCATTCACTGTCCCAATAGATAGGCTATTAAAATTCAAAAGACTCTGGCGCCACATAAAGCATATGCATTGCATGGGAAAGGTCCCAACTTCAATCCTAGCATCTCAACATATTACATACACTTAACGGGGACCAAAGATGGGCATGTCCGCGATTGCAAGTTTCTCCCCACTTGTCTACTGCGCACCGTTTGCAAGGGTCACTCGGAACATCTCAGGCATGCGTTTAATGGCCTGAAGGAAGAGGGCAGAACAGGGTGGAATGAAAGCGGTTATCTCTGTAAAGGATGAAAGCTTCAGCCAGAACGGAGCGCCAAAAGACTTCAATTAACTGGAAATCATAACCGCAAATTGTGAAAATTGGAAAGCTGTCTTCAACAAACTTGCCAGAAATCCTCACACCGCACATTGCGAAATTCAAACATTGCCTACAATGGCAGGTGTAATTTTTAAAAAAAATCTGATTTGAGACCACCCAGAACTTTGCGAAATTGCATTTAAGCACATCAACTCTGCACACCCTGAACAAGATCTGAGTAGAGCAAGCATTTGTCTTCAATTCAAATCCTTATATCTTCAATCCCGCCTCTTCCCAGTGGTCTCCCCAATTTTCAGCTGGCTCATAAAATCAATGCAGATGCCTGAAAGAATTTGAGCTACTTTGCATATATATATATTTAACTGCAGCTTATTTTGCTCCACACATCATTGTTCTGGTTTGGAAAGCTTTCATCATCTTTTCTTATATATTTAGCAACAGCAGAAACGATAAAATGTTGAGCTAGATGCTCTCTCTGAAGAGATAAACAGGAGACAGGCTTCTACCATGCTGCAGGTGGGGGCTCCAGCAATAAGATGTTTTTCAAGACATAAAAATCCCCGCAAACAGAAGATAAGCATGTCAGGAAGAAAGCCAGGCTAAATCCTGATGGGAAAATAAGTGCTCCTACCTTCCTTCTGAGGCAGGATAAGCTGAGAAGAGCTTGCTCCTTAAGGAAGCAAGTGTCCCTAAAGTTAGACATCCTAGATCTGTGCACAAGGAAATCCAGACCTGCAGGGTAGGATTAAACCAAGGGTTCATCTGGATTTCCTTTAGTGCTGCAGTTCTAGGCCCAGGTCCACTCTTTACTGCAGAATTGGAGCAAACAGCAATCTGCAGAAACCCCTAATTGCTGTTTGTTCTGATTCAGCATTAAAGAGTGAGTTTTCACAGGGAAAGGACCACACTGGGAGGGGAAACTGTGCCTAGAAAGCGCGGGGGGGGAAGGTAAGTGTGAATCATAGAATTGTAGAGTTTGAAGGGGCCACAAGGATCATCTAGTCCAACCCACTGCAATGAGGGGCTTTTGCCCAATGTGGGGCTTGAACTCACACCCCTGAAATTAAGAGTGAGCCCTAAGTTGTTGTGGAACATGTGTGCTAAATCTGCTCAGAAGGGGAACCCCCAGGCCAGTCCTGTTGCCTGAGCGGACTTTGTTCTGCACATGCATTCCCCACTTAAGGCTACATTGAATTCCACCCATAGTATTTGCAAGGAGGAAGGACAGACCTTAGGAAAATACTTTTAATTCTCCAGGTAGTATAAGCAACAGAGCTCTTCTTATGTCATTATATACTCTAGATAAATACACTTCTGCCCAACTCGGGAAGACAAATTCTGCCATTCTGCGGTGGCTGAGTTATAGCCTGCTGTAGCACTTACTTTTTAAGATTTAACCAGAGTAGCTTTCCCGCAGATGAAATCACTGCCTATAATAATAAAGAGGCTCTCTGGTGACTTACAAGAATTAATTAATCCTCTTCATTTGAAAGGCAAGTGTCATTAATCCTAATTACAAAGAAGAGAGTTAAACCTCCACCGTGTGTGACCTTCTCGGCATCACCTTAAAGATCAGTCTGATGCAGAGAGGACTGTGAGAAAAATCTAGATGTGCAATTCACAGAAAAATGCAGAATCTCTCCATCTGGTGTATATTTAAAAATGGCATTTTGTAAATCATAGCACCTAAAATTAAATTCTTCGATCACTTTGGAAACATCTATGCACTATCTATTGGGAATCGGAGCAGTGCACGGACTGGAACTCTATTATGATGGACAGATCCTCTCTCTTTGCAACACTCTGTTGCTTGTCTCCTTTCCTCCACTGATGATGAAATTCTCCTTAAGAACATCTGTGCCTTTCTTCCCCTCTATTCCCAGTCTCCGATTTTTCTAACTGATAATTTCAAAATGGAGTTGCCTTTTTGCAATTAATAAAGGGGATGGGGGTTGGTTGTGAGCAGAGGAACATGGGATGACTGGCATGTTCTGAGCTTGTCCTTTATTTCCATGAAGTTCTGCACCGTCCTACCTCATTGATGGAAACTGAGCAGAATGTTTCAGGGTTTTTTCTGAATGACGTTTGTACATGCATGCATTTAACCCTAATAATGATGATGATGATGATGATGATGTTATTTGTACCCCACCTATCTGACTGGGTTGCGCCATCCACTCTGGGTGGCTGCCAATAAATATAAAAGCATAATAAAACATTGTACATTAAAAAGCTTCCCTATACAGGGCTGCCTTCAGATGCCTTCTAAAGGTTACATAGTTACTCATCTCCTTGACATCTGATCGGAGGGTGTTTCACAAGGTGGGTGCCACTACAGAGAAGGCCCTTTGCCTGGTTCCCTGTACCTTCACTTCTCACAGTGAGGGAACTACCAGAAGGCTCTCAGAGCTGGACCTCAGTGTCTGGGCTGAACGATGGGGGTGGAGACGCTCCTTCAGGTATACAGGGCTGAGACCGTTTAGGGCTTTAAGGGTCAGCACCAACACTTAGAATTCTGCTCAGAAATGTACTGGGAGCCAATGTGGGCCTTTCAGGACCAGTGTTATATGGTCCTGGCAGCTTCTCCAAGTCACCAGTCTAGCTGACACATTCTGGATTAGTTGTAGCTTCCGAGTCACCTTCAAAGGTAGCCCCAAAGGTAGATCACATTGTAGTAGTACAAGCAGGACATAACCAGGCAGGTACCAGAAGGTCAGTCTGCGAGCAAGTCGAGTCTCAGCCGGCGTACCAGATGGAGCTGGTAAACAGCTGCCCTGGATACATAAAGTGGGGGAGAGTTGGCCTCCCACAATTGCACAGGGCTGGGTTCAACTCATAAGTCCTGCTTGCAGAAGCCAGTGCAAAGTCTTCCACGAATGCAACATTCCCTCCTCTCTCCTCCATACCCCACATGCCCCCCCCAAAAAAAAAATTAATCAGGGGACCCCCAGAACAGCACACGAGGTGAGGAGCAGAGGGATCATTCCTTCTGAAATGCCCTGAGCTGATGGAATAATTTATTTAGTGTTACACTGAATTCTTCCCCAGGATACCAAATCCTGGAGGGGGAAAAATCAACAACGAACCTAAATTATGTAATCCCTGTGAAAAGCTACAGAGAAACCGATAAAACTTTGTCCCCAACTCCAGCTCTGCAAGCCTGAAGATGCGTCTTCAGAGGTGAAATGAACAAGGTGTTTAGAAGCTCTTGTCGGCTTTATATCACAGTCTGCTGTGAAGGCACTTCTGTGAACTCACGGGACATTCCTTCCTGTTCGCTTTTGGGACTTAATACTTGTGCGCAACCTTGCTTAAACTCCAGAACTGTGTGCAATGCTGCAAATAATTGATGGGGTAATGGAATTGATAAAGGATTGTCTGCACTGTGGTGGTGAAACGAGCAGGAGTTCCCACACCCCCATGCCAGGAAGACACTTTTCCCACTTCAGAAATAAGTGGGAGAAGGTATCAGTGTCACGACAGCTCTTTTTCACCTTGGGACTTACTTAAATCTCCTGTCAGCCCCAACCACCTGAAGTGCTCCAAAATATCTGGAGAGCATCACGTTGGGGGAAGACTGACCTATCCACAGCAGTATCCTGACTCTCTCCCTACCATATTGTGACCAGCTCTATGCAATCACCCGTAAGAGCAGAGATACTTTGGACCACAGATCACCAGTGCTGAAGCAATGATTCTTCAACATTAACTTCGTTGGACTGGTCATGTTATGCAGATGCCTGATGATCGCCTTCCAAAACAACTTCTCTATTCCGAAGTTAAAAATGGAAAGTGTAATACTGGTGGTCAGCAAAAGAGGTTTAAAGACTGTCTCAAAGCAAATCTAAAAAAATGTAGTATAAACACCAACAGTTGGGAAACACTTGCCTGCAAGTGCTCCAATTGGAGAACAGCCTTTACTAAAGGTGTCATGGGCGAAGAAGAAGAAGAAGAAGAGGAGGAGGAGGAGGAGGAGGAGGAGTTTGGATTTGATATCCTGCTTTATCACTACCCGAAGGAGTCTCAAAGCGGCTAACATTCTCCTTTCCCTTCCTCCCCCACAACAAACACTCTGTGAGGTGAGTGGGGATGAGATACTTCAAAGAAGTGTGACTAGCCCAAGGTCACCCAGCAGCTGGATGTGGAAGAGCGGGGAAGCGAACCCGGTTCACCAGATTACGAGACTACCACTCTTAAGCACTACACCACACTGGTGCAAGGGAGAAACGTGCTAAGAGGAAGGCATGCTTGGCAAATCCACACCGTGATCTACTCCCACCCAGATACCTATGTCCCCACTGTGGAAGGATCCAGAATTGGCCTCCACAGTCACTTACGGATTCACTGTTAAAATGGTGTTTATGGAAGACAATCTTACTCAGCTACAAGGGATTGCAGAAGAAGAGGAAGAGGAAGAAGAGGAAGAAGAGGAAGAGGAAGAGGAAGAAGAAGAAGAAGAAGAAGAAGAAGAAGAAGAAGAAGAAGAAGAAGAAGAAGAAGAAGAAGAAAAAGAAGAAGAAGAAGAAGAAGAAGAAGAAGAAGAAGAAGAAGAGGAGGAGGAGGAGGAGCAACAGGATATTTTGCTCCCTCAGGGCAAGGGAGCGACTGGCATCCAAAGATCTCCTTTGATCCTTGTTTGAAATACTTATGTGATCCTTTCATGCTCTAAAAATAAGAAGCAAAGCAGTTCACAAAACAGCATGTCTACAAAAGGGTGACGTTAAACTAGAGGCTGAGGCCAGGAGTCACCCATAAAATCCTGTTTTAAAGAAGCACACATGCCAAGAAAACAGCAGCAGATAAAACAGCACGCCAAAAAAACTAGTGCCAGGCCAAAAATTATCCATTTAAAAGCTTTTTCTAAACCACTTAATGGTTTTTTAAAGAAAGCCAAGTGCTGTTGTACACTGTGTGGGACATAGAAACAATGGGTATTGAAACAAGGATGCAACTGAAAACAAATAAAACGGCATAAAAATGTAGAAAAGCAAATAAAAATCAAATTAAACAGAGATTAATTGGATCCCTATATTAAGGTCCAGTCAAATGGATCAGGGGAACCCTGAGCAAAAAAGATACATCTTTACAAGATGTTGGAAGCATCTGATGGGTAATGTCTGCTGTATGGTAGAGGGAAGAAGGGAATTCAATAGGATTGGGGCAACAACAGACTATGCCCCCCATAAAGAACTTTCAGCTTGAATTTTTTGGGGGGTGAAACTAGAGAACTAACCCCCCTGAAATTGGAGAGGATGAAGACAGAACTCATTGCCCTTCACTAGAGTTTCTGTGTTGCTCTCAAAGATCACCGGCTGCCATTTTTTCCTCCCAAAAGCCCCCAGCAGAGTCTGTTAGAATCATAGAATCATAGAGTTGGAATAGACCACAAGGGCCATCGAGTCCAACCCCCTGCCAATTAGGAAACACCATCAGAGCACTCCTGACATATGGTTGTCAAGCCTCTGCTTAAAGACCTCCAAAGAAGGAGACTCCACCACACTCCTTGGCAGCAAATTCCACTGTCGAACAGCTCTTACTGTCAGGAAGTTCTTCCTAATGTTTAGGTGGAATCTTCTTTCTTGTAGTTTGGATCCGTTGCTCCGTGTCCGCTTCTCTGGAGCAGCAGAGGAGAGGCACGAGGGATATTCAGCATCTCCTAGAATACCACCTCTGGTATCGGTCCCCTCAGTTTAACCTTTGAGGCCGCCCGCCCACATCCAGCTGGCAAGGAATGGCAGCCATGACTCAATGGATTCATACTATTTTTCGAGGGCATCTCACGCAGTTTGCCAAATAAGCAGTTGCGTCATCTTGTAACCTGGTTCCCAGTGGAGCTGGGTTTATCCACCAGGAGAAAACCCCAGCAGAGGGCAGTAGATGTTGCTCTCCATTCCCCATTAGCACCACTTTTAGGGTGGCGCGGGAAGTTCCCCCAAACAGGGCATTGAGGGAGCATGAAACTGAGAAAATCCATAAACTCAGAAGAGGGTACAAACCCCACTTGGAATGACCGTGTTGTAAGATCTGGACTCCTCCCATGCAGACTGATGGTGCAAACAGGTGAATAAACCATCTTTCTTACAGCTAGTCTCCACTGTGTCTCAATTCTCCAAAGAAACCCTGGGTGAGTGAGTGGCTGGAACTCCATGGGCTCTTGCCACCACTTGGCAGAGAGAGCAGGAGGCACCCAACTTTTGCAACTCTATTAAAAACCCACCCCATGCAATGGAGAGGCACGAGGGATATTCAGCATCTCCTAGAATACCACCTCTGGTATCGGTCCCCTCAGTTTAACCTTTGAGGCCGCCCGCCCGCATCCAGCCGGCAAGGAAAGGCAGCTATGACTCAATGGATTCATACTATTTTTCGCAGGGCATCTCACACAGTTTGCCAAATAAGCACATTAAGGATGAAAGAGAGCCTGCACATTGTTGGCCTGGGGATGAATTGCACGCTGTGAAAACCAGGGATGTGGAAAGCGACATGGTCTGCTGTGTTTAGCATCCGGGAAAATACCCCCACCCTGGCTCAGCTCAAGTCAGGATTGCCATATTGTGTCATCTGCCCGCAGTGAAATGACACAGGCAGCTTCTCAGCTAGGGAGACGTCTGGAAAGAATCCTTCGTTCTGGGAGTTTCTTTTCCCCAAGCGTCATCACGGGGATTCCCTGCGATTTTCATCTAGGCAGCCTGTGCA
The DNA here is from genome assembly GCF_964188315.1 of Podarcis muralis. Lineage (NCBI taxonomy): Eukaryota > Metazoa > Chordata > Lepidosauria > Squamata > Lacertidae > Podarcis > Podarcis muralis. The sequence goes on from NC_135659.1 coordinate 94,117,208, forward strand.
AGAATATTCCACTGGCCAAGGAACTAGGGCTCTGGAGAGTCCTTTGATGCTAAACTGCTGTCAGTAGAAACCACCCCATTTAAACTCCAAAAATGAAGGGTGCCTTTAGGTGGTTAGGAATACGGAAGATTTGTTTCAGCGCTGGCCAACTAACAGCACGACCCTGTTTTCTTGGAATAAGACCCACCCCGGTTCATGGGGCTGACGCCAAGGTGCAGGATTCCAACCTAAGGTCTGTTTGCCCCCTTGTTTACAAAGCATGGGTCACAACTATGGACTCTGAACTGCAGCCGCCACAGGGGGGGAAACAGCTCAAGGAGGAAAGATCAGCCTTTTTTTATGGCCCAGCTCTCACTTCCATACATCACTACTGGGAAAACCATAGCTTTAACTATACGGACCTTTGTTGGTAAGGTGATGTCTCTGCTTTTTAAGATGCTGTCTAGGTTTGTCATTGCTTTTCTCCCAAGAAGCAGGCGTCTTTTAATTTCGTGGCTGCTGTCACCATCTGCAGTGATCATGGAGCCCAAGAAAGTAAAATCTCTCACTGCCTCCATTTCTTCCAGGAAATATAATGCATAAGCGATTAAAATCTAAATGTATGTCAGCCAGCATATTTGTTCTTACACATGAAGGGCTCTGGTACTGGAGAGTCCTGCACAATGGGGAGTGGGGGTTTTTTGATTGAGAGTCACATTTCCTTGTACAGTGGTACCTCGGGTTACAAACACCTCGGGTTACAAACACTTCGGGTTACAGACTTCGCTAACCCGGAAGCAGTACCTCGGGTTACAAACGCTTCGGGTTGCGCGTTTTCAGGTTGCGCACCGCGCCGAACCTGGAAGTTCCAGAACAGGTTACTTCCGGGTTTCGGTGCTCGCACATGTGAAGCACTAAATTGCACATTGCACATGCATAGAAGCGCAGAAGCACAACCCACGCGTGTGCGGATGCAACACTGCGGGTTGCGAATGTGCCTCCTGCATGGATCACGTTCGCAGCCCAAGCGTCCACTGTATGGCAAACAGCCCCATTGTGTGACCACTTGCATTTCACACGGCCCCTGATAGCGGACAACATCCGTGGTCAAAAACACACTCAGAATGCCTGCTTGGATATGCCACGCATCAGGAATCAAACTGAACGCAGCTCAGTTTTTTATTTCTAGCAGACATCTCGCTCTGGCCGATAGCAAGCCAGCTGCCACTCAACTGGACAAAATCCAATTTATCTCTTACGTTCTTTTAGCCTGGCATTCAGCCGCTCAAGGATAAATGAGGAGGTGGTGCTGGACAATGTAACATGACCGTTTGCTTCACGGTATGGAAAAGCTTTAATTATACTGATTAGGATTGCTTTTAGAAAGGATAGACATGCACACTTTTCTGTTAAGCATTATATGCAAGCATCTTCATTCTGTGTGAGAGTTATACCTCCATCCTCCTTTATGCTCTGTGTACGTGCGTCCATGCAAACGAAGGCAAGGCTGCAATCCTAGATATACTTCCCTGTGAGTAAGCGCCACTTGAACAGAATTGCACTGAAAACATACGGCCTCACTGCAGACGCTCTTGAAACTTGCAAATTTAAGAAACACGACTAACCACAGAGACTTTGTGTCTCTGGAGATGAAGTGGTTGAGGCTCTCCCACGCTTTCTGCTCTGCAGTCCTAGATGCTAAGCTGTTAGAACAAAGTATTCAACCCAGATTTTGAATAGAGTCAGCTCTGCACCTTCACAGCTGAAAATAGCCACATTTACCTGCCGGTGTTAATAGAAGTGCAATGCTCAAAGGGTCTGTTTTCTTATGCTGGTGGTGCTGTTAAAGCCAGATTTCATCAGACATTTTAAAGATGTTAATATGGCAGACTGTGAAAACATCAGGGCTGAATTGGTTTACTGTATTACCCACATGCAGCTCCCCAGACCATGAAATCTGTGGAACTCCCTGCCTATTGATATCACAGTATTCCTTTGCTTAGACAAGCCTACCCGAGGTGCTTAGAAAGCTGATGATCTGCCTATTACAGTGGTACCTCACAAGACGAATGCCTCGCAAGACAAAAAACTCGCTAGACGAAAGGGATTTTTGTTTTTTGAGCTGCTTCGCAAGACGATTTTCCCTATGGGCTTGCTTCGCAAGACGGAAACGTCTTGCAAGTTTGTTTCCTTTTTCTTAACACCGTTAATACAGTTGCGACTTGACTTCGAGGAGTAGCCTTTTTTGAGGTTTTTGAAGACTATGGTGATTTTTGAAGCTTTTCCAAAACTTTCCCGTCACCGTGCTTCACAAGACGAAAAAAATCGGAAGACGAAAAGAATCGCGGAACGAATTAATATCGTCTTGCGAGGCACCACTGTATTTGAAAGTTTTTAATTATTGCTGTCATTTTTTTCTTAGTGGTAATTTTTTCGTTTCTATCTTTTTTGAAATCACGTTGAGGTTTTTTTTTACAATTACAATTAAGCTGTGTATAAATATTAGGAAATAAATAAATAAATAAATAAATAAATAAATAAATAAATAAATAATAAACAGCTGGTTGCCCACAGAACACGGGGTGTTTTTCAGTGGCATCCGTCTCCTAGGACGCTGGTTATTGTAGGCTGAGCTTGCCTCTCCTGGTCACTCATCCAGATGATAAACTCACCAGGTAATCTTAGGAAAGTCATTCACACTCAGCCTCAACATTCACCACCTGCAAAACTGAAGCAATGCTAGCTTCCCTAACAAAATCTAATTGCTTTTATTGATATTGGCCAATGGCCATTGCAACTTTGCAGAGAATAAATTTCAGAAATGCAAACTCCCAAAAATTCGGTGCCCGGGATTTTTTTATTTTTTTAAAAAACCACACACCTAAAAACTGAAAATTAAAACTTCGAAACACAACGAGCAGCGCAACAGCAAAATAGGTCAATGGGTCCGTCGGATTAAGACATTGCCACAGCTACTAACTATGGAGTCTAAAATAGCTCTTGCTGGATTCTCAAGGCTGCCAAGGCAATAGAAGGAAGCTCTGTGAGTTGCAAAAGCATTGAAATAAAACAGAAGGCAAATCCTGTTTCCCCAACTGTGCTAAAATGGCACCAAGAAATTCAGAAAGTTGTTTGGAGCACAAAGAGCAGAACAGAAGGCAGCAATCCTTGCAATCCATGTGGGAACGATCGGAACTGCAACACAGGGCAACTTCCTGGTGGTAAAATAGACTCTGGACCAACCCCTTCCAAAATTGTTGTGCATGAACACACTGGGACAGGAAGAGCTACAAAGGGCTTCCTGTTAGGGCTGGGACTTTGCCTTCCTTGCTCTGCTGTCCGCCTGCCGCACATCTCCATAAGACTCTACCCCAACTTCTGGTACACAGCAAACCATCGTTTGCAAGCATGTCCAAATGTGGCAAACCGTGGTTTGCACAAAGCACAGCTTGCCCTCAAACTGCAGATAACAGAGCACGGCGAACCCTCTCAAAACGTGTTGTTGTTGCTGCTGCAGCGGAAGGGGGCCTACAACACAGTTTGTCACACACAGTCTCCAAGCCGCGGGTTGCATTGGCCCTACCAGCGGCCAAGCCACACAGATATTTCACGAGTTACAAATGTCAAACCCGAGGCACCAGCCACTTCAGCTAGACATTTCTGCAGCCAACTAGCTCTCTGTTGGCACCATCCAAGTCACATTCCCTAAGCTGGGCTTAACTTTCTAGCTGAAAGTCTCTTACTAGAAGGTGAGCTCAATTGCCTGGGCATCCCCCATGCTTCCTGCTCTCAAACTCTTGCGCGTTGAAAAGCAAAGGAACTGCAGTCACAAGAGGCTATTCCAGGTTGTTTGAAAAAGCCAGACTCACCAGAAAAGCCCCCATTACACTGACATACCAGAGCAGCTCAAATTGCCAGGGGAAATCAAGAAGAGGCTGTGTTTTTTAGAGTGGGGTTTTTTATTTTTTACCTTTTGGGAGGAGCCCTTCAGGAGGTCTTCTGGCATTTGGCGTGGCCACTGTCACAGAACAACACCAACAGCGAGTGCAGAAAAATAAAGATGAAAACCAACACAAAACGTACACACGGACACACATTTACAAGAAAAGAAAAGAAATTAATACCATGGGCATGGAAACAACAGGGAGATAAATCTGCAACGATTGAAAAGAAAACTAAACTCGCGGAAACGCCAGCGGCTGCTCCCGGCAAGCTTTTAAAAGAACGGTGAAAGCAGAATGGTTTGCTTCAACGTAACGGAACAGACGCATGCAGGATGGAGATGGGCAGCCACAGAAGAAAAACAAAGGGTAATAAGGAAATACTGACCTGTACATGGGGACGGTCACAGTTCGCTCGTAGTAATTCCAAGTCGAATGCAAATCGGTTCGAGTGAGGTTTGTGGCATAGAACCTCCACGCAGCCTGCGAAGGGAAGAATTATTATAATTATTATTTATTGAATTCATACACGGCCCTATACCTGGGAGTCTCAGGGCGCTTCACAGAATAAAATCAAGATATAAAACCACAAAATACCTAATAAAAACAGCAACTCAATTCCCCCGGCCCCCCAAAAAACACATTTTAAAAGGGCATAGGATGTAAATCGGATCAACCAAAGGCCTGGTTAAAGAGGAACATTTTTGCCTGGCGCCTAAAGGTGTACAATGAAGGCGCCAGGTGAACTTCCCTGGGGAGAGCATTCCACAGATGGGGAGCCACTGCAGAGAAGGCCCCGTTCTCGTGTTGCTGCCCTCCAGACCTCTTGAGGAGGAGGCACACGAAGGAGGGCCTCAGAATATTATCTCAGGGCCCAGGTAGGTTCATATGGAAACAGGCGGTCCTTGAGGATGCAGGTGTAATGTAAAGAGGGGTGTGGAAGCAAGGAGAGAGATCTGGTTGCTGCAATCTATCATTTACACCAGGCCTGGGGAGCCGGGGAGTCTTTGGGTGCTTTTGGACTACAATTCCCATCTGCCCCAGCCAGCAAGGTCGGTGTTAAGGGATAGCTGAACAGCACCTGGAAGGCGACAGAATCCCCATCCTTAAAGAGGACAGGAAGACCATCTCAGGTGTTTCTTCAGCGTATCAGTTATCTTTAAGCTCAGCAATGGGCAGAGTTAGTATCATTCCCCCTGTGGGTGAAAAACCATATGGAGAGGGGGAGAGATTCTGATCAGAAAAACAGCCTATGGAGGAACTGATTAGGCAAGCACACACATTCTCTCTCTCTCTCTCTCTCCACACACACCCCTCAGATGTGATGCTCCTCACAGCTTGAGATGTTTACTTCGTGCAGCATTTACTTTGGCCTCAAATGCCCTGCATAGATCCATATTCTTCCTCTCTCACACTCTGAAGAGCTGTGCCAGGGAATAAGGAACAGTTCCCCACCAGTGCTGCTGGGTGATTTATGCAGCAATTTCCAGTCCCTCTCTCTCTCTCTCTCTCTCCCCACGCCAAGATTTCAGTTCTCCTTATGAAGGGGGATGGGGAGAATGTGATCTTAAGTTGGATTTTTTAAAAAATAGAAGATGAAAATGTACTCTTGTCTGTATGCACACAGGAATCTGTTTTGGGAGCAGCAGCAAAAACCTGCACCCCATTTCCAGAGCCAAAGCCGTGGGAATTCAGGCCACAGGAAAGATGAGTTTGCCCGTGTAATTAATTAAGCTTGCCTGCTAAGTCCTTCTTCTCTCCCCACTGTTGCCCAGCTTAAGACTAGCTGACAAAGCTAGCTTCCTTCTGGTGAGGGGTCATGCTCAAGTGATGCTCAGCTGAAGATGACAAGCATCAACAGAACTATAGCGTCCAGATCAAGGGCAGTAATAGTACTGCCTTGGTCAGACCACACCTGGAATACTATGTCCAGCTCTGGGCACCACCATTTAAGAAGAATATTGACAAGCTGGGATGTGTGCAGAGGAGGGAGGCTGAGATGATCAAGGGTCTGGAAACCAAGCCTTATGAGGAATGGTCAAAGGAGTTGAGCATGTTTAGCCTGGAAAAGAGGAGACTGATAGCCATCTTCAAATATCTCAAGGGCTGTCACATGGAAGATGGAGCAAGCTCGTTTCCTTCTGCTCCAGAAGGTAGGACCCAAACCAATAGCTTCAAGTTACATGAAAGGAGATTTTGACTAAACATAGGAAGAACTTGACAAACCTAGACAGCATCTTAAACAGCAGAGACATCACCTTGCCGACAAAGGTCTGTATAGTTAAAGCTATGGTTTTCCCAGTAGTGATGTATAGAAGTGAGAGCTGGACCATAAAGAAGGCTGATAGCTGAAGAATGGATGCTTTTGAATTATGGTGCTGGAGGAGACTCTTGAGAGTCCCATGGACTGCAAGAAGATCAAACCTCTCCATTCTGAAGGAAATCAGCCCTGAGTGCTCACTGGAAGGACAGATCCTGAAGCTGAGGCTCCAATATTTTGGCCACCTCATGAGAAGAAAAGACTCCCTGGAAAAGACCCTGATGCTGGGAAAGATGGCGGGCACAAGGAGAAGGGGACGACAGAGGACGAGATGGTTGGACAGTGTTCTCGAAGCTACCACCATGAGTTTGACGAAACTGCGGGAGGCAGTGGAAGACAGGAGTGCCTGGCGTGCTCTGGTCCAGGGGGTCACGAAGAGTCGGACACGACTAAACAACAACAGCAACAGGAAGAACTTACTGACAGTAAGAGCTGTTCAGCAGTGGAACATACTCCCACGAGAGGTGGTGGACTCTCCTTCCTTGGAGGTTTTTAAGCATAGGCTGGATGGCCATCTGTCATGGATGTGTTAGCTGAGATTACTGCATTGCAGGGGGTTAAACCAGATATTCCTTGAGGTCCCTTCCAGCTCTAGAATTCTGTTAACCTTGGCAGTGCACAGCTTTCCAAATGCTCTCCGTTTCCACCATGATGGGCTGTTCCAAAAATGTTATCCTCCCCAAGCTCCTTCGGTGCTGCCACAGACTGAGTCACACAATTGCTCTCTTGACTTTTGTCTTTTCTCCAGTGACTTTCAGTGGCTCTGCAGTTCTCTCCCAGCCCCACCTGGAAGTGCAAGGAATTGGACCTGGGACCTTTTGCCACTGAGATTATGGCCTTTCCCGACACTGTTTGATTGACATAGCTTTTCTCCTCCTACCTAAGCATCGCCCCTTGCACCCACGGGCAGCTGATGCCCACTGGAACCAATAGGATGGAAAGCAGAGAGGCCAATGGTAGGCAGAGCCAGACAGAGCCAACAACAGACAGAGATGACTAATTCTAGAAGTTACATCAGTAATGATACACTGGGTAAGAGATTTTGGTTATAATATACAATTTTCTTCCTAAGTTATGAAAAGAGGATTTGAAGTTTACAGCCTGCTGTTCATTGAAAGAAAATTATATTTATATGAAAACAATGTACCGTTGGTATTTGACACCTAGTAAAATTGTGAAAATGTACAGAACCAGTTCAAATGTGTGCTGGAAATGTAAAAGGATATGTAAAAAGTATATGTTTCATCATGTGGGGTGGCTTTCTAGGAAATGATATATAATGAGCTGAAAAAAATGTTTAAGATAACTTTTGTTTAAAAAAACCAGAGGCTTTTTTGCTAGGTGTTATAGGTGCGGAACTACCAAAATAAAATAAAAGACTGTTTATGTATGAGACGACAGCAGCAAGGATGCTTCTTGCCCAGAGATGGAAAGAAGAAGAAGTACCAACCAGAGACCAAGCTGATGGAATATGCAGAAATGGCAAGACTGACACGAAAGATCAGAAATCAGGAAGACCAAGTATTTTTTTTAAAGACTGGAATAGCTTTCTAACATAGTTGAGAGATCACTGTAAACAGCTGAAATCATTGGCAGGAATACAATGACACTTGTAAAGTAACATGGATTTTGGATACTATGATTAAATAACAGATAAAGGTAAAGGTAAAGGGACCCCTGACCATTAGGTCCAGTCGTGGCCGACTCTGGGGTTGCGGCGCTCATCTCGCTTTACTGGCCGAGGGAGCTGGTGTACAGCTTCCGGGTCATGTGGCCAGCATGACTAAGCTGCTTCTGGCGAACCAGAGCAGCGCACGGAAACGCCGTTTACCTTCCCGCCAGAGCGGTACCTATTTATCTACTTGCACTTTGACGTGCTTTCAAACTGCTAGGTTGGCAGGAGCAGGGACCGAGCAACAGGAGCTCACTCCGTCGCGGGGATTCGAACCGCCGACCTTCTGATCGGCAAGTCCTAGGCTCTGTGGTTTACAGTAAAAGATGCAGGAATAAAATCTTAGAATTGGAACCCATGGAGGAAAGGAAGGAGCTCTCAAGGTTCGAAAGAACCCTTTTTAAAATGTGTGAAAATGTTATGTTTATGGTGTATAACTTTTATGCAAAACTAATACACACACATATATATAAAAGATGATTAATTCTAGTTTTGCCTCCATCCTTCTTCCTACAGAGATCTACCTGAGACTAAGGAGGGGGCTGACAGCCATGAGCTGATTGCACAATAGGAAGGCAACCAAGTAGAGGCTGGCACTACCCCATTTGCCACAGCAGACCAGCCACTACCGCTTGCACCCATTCCTCAGCTTGCAAGGCTCAAAGACTACTTTCCAAGCAAAAGGTTTGCACTGATCAACTCTTTTTAAAGGTTAAATCTTTGCAAGAGAGATGCAGGGTGGCACGGCAGCAAGAGTTTTGGAGCTTAGCTGCCCTCGAATGTCCCCCTCTCCCCCACCTGGCTTCCTGTCCTGCCTTGCAGGGGCAGCGCCAGGAGGCAAGGGGAAGCCCCACGGGAGTCGCCCGAACTCAGAGAAAGGGTGGCATCTAAATGCAGTAATGAGTCCCGAGTGCCGAGAGGCCTGCAATTTCGCCTGGTTGCAGATTCAGCATTTCCCTGGCACAGCCTTTGATATGTGTTGCTGCAGCGTATAAATAGAAGTTGGATTTATTTATTTTTAAACCCTGGAGTCCTGCACACAGCAATCAGGGGGAAATTATTAGCTGGCGTGCTGCGCCTAAGAAAAACAGATGGAACTCTGGGTTCTGGCTCAGAGTCTGGTGGGAATTGGTCCACCGGGGAGGAGCAAGTGCCTCGTGGCTATAGAGGAAGGAAGGAAGGAAAATAGTATTTCTGTATTAATAGCTGTATTTTTAGTCTCAAGAGGAAGGCCAGAGCAGAGGCAGGTGGAGCTAAGATACTACTGTTTTTCTTGCCCTTAGCTAAACGTCTGATGATGCCTGAAGTCCCCTCATTAGTAGAAAACTATGAAGGCAATGGGACGCGGGTGGCGCTGTGGGTTAAACCACAGAGCCTAGGATTTGCCGATCAGAAGGTCAGCAGTTCGAATCCCCGCGACGGGGTGAGCTCCCGTTGCTCGGTCCCTGCTCCTGCCAACCTAGCAGTTCAAAAGCAAGTCTAAGTACAAGTAGATAAATAGGTACCGCTCCGGCGGGAAGGTAAACGGCATTTCCATGCGCTGCTCTGGTTCCCCAGAAGTGGCTTAGTCATGCTGGCCACATGACCTGGAAGCTGTACGCTGGCTCCCTTGGCCAATAAAGCGAGATGAGCGCCGCAACCCCAGAGTCAGCCACGACTGGACCTAATGGTCAGGGGTCCCTTTACCTTTACCTTTACCTTTACCTTTACCTTTATGAAGGCAATGTAACATGTTGGCTCTGTTGCATCAGAGTAATCTTGGCAAACTGGCATTTAGCAAGGTAAAGGTAAAAGGACAGTTAAGTCCACACGAAATCGACTATGGGGTTGCGGCGCTAATCTCTGCTTTCAGGCCGAGGGAACTGGCATTGTCCACAGACAGCTTTTCTGGGTCATGTGGCCAGCATGACTAAACCACTACTGGCACAACAAAACACCGTGACAGAAACCAGAGTGCATGGAAATGCTATTTACCTTCCTGCCACAGTGGTACCTATTTATCTACTCACACTGGCGTGCTTTCGGACTGTGAGGTTGGCAGGAGCTAGGACAAAGCAACAGGAGCTCACGCCGTTGAACGGATTCCAACCTCTGACGTTCAGCAAGCCCAAGAGGCTTGGTGGTTTAGACCACAGCGCCACCCGCATCCCCTCATTTTGCAAGACGCAAACCTGAGTGTTCTCCCACAGAGAGCTGCCCTTGAAGACTGGCCCGGCTCAGAAAGTCTGCAAAGACCTGCTCATGGGTCTTTATTGATTTGAAAATTTATATCCCACCCTTCTGTTGCTTATGTTCCACTCAGGGCAGCTGTCAATTAAAACCAACCGTAAAATACCATTTAATTGTTTTGTTTAGCGTCCGCTTGAGCCTCACTTCTCCCTCTCTCTCTCTCTCTCTCTCTTTCCTCTCCACCCCCTCCCTGCTTTTTGCCCCCCATGGGCACAGATTGCAGACCCCGATCTTCCTGTTCCGGCCCCCTCCAAGCACCCACATTCCAGTCTTCTCACCTGAATCAGGCCCGCTGCAGGGTTCCTCCTCTTCTCAAAGTGCTTTTGACGGTGCTGCTCTTGAACCTTCAGCGCAAATCCAGAACCTAGAATACCCTGGGAATAAAGAATAGTGCTATTTCCAGTTAACATGGTCAATGGACTCATTCGTCTGCCCCTTATACCAGATTCCATTGAGGGGGAAATCATGCCCCTTTAAGAATCACTAGTAGAAGGGACACATTATCTTCAAGTATCTAGAGAATAAGTGAAAAACACACAGAGGAGGACCTGAATCTATAGAGGCATCTAGGCCAGCAACAGATCATGTGATCGGGCAGCAGCAGTCGGGTCACCTGACCTGCCAACACCTGTGTTGCTGCTGCTTACTTGAAAGGAGGGAGGTGGCAGTGGTCAGGGAAGGTTGATGCAGTACAAGTACATCAGCCCTTGGGTTGAGCATCAGTTACTCAGTTTGGGGGGCAGCACAGAAAGCGGGGTTTGTGGCCCCCAAATGGCCCCAAACCAGCACGCCACTCTGGCATTGGTTTGGAGTCAATCGGACAAGGCTGGGTTGTTGGCCCTTCACTTGCAACCCCAGTTTGAGTGTCTATTGCTCAGTCTTAGTGGAGGCGGCTGCACAAAACATGGGGATTGCAGCACAAAACTTGGACATCAGTTTGGCAGGGGCAGAGATCTAGAATTTTGGAGTCCCGCGTTAATGAAGCTGGCCAATCTTGAAATCCTTTCCTTGCCTCTTTGGTGCTGCGAGAAATGCAGCCCTGAAGGATCTCGCCTCCACTGTAACGTGATAAGGCTGCATTCTCAGATGAGACCTCCCCAAGGGGAATCAATGGCAGGTTTGTGGCAATCAGAAACAGTAGCACCAGATTGGCTCTGCCAGCACATCTGCGCTGTGTCAACTTCTTAACCACTTCACCTGTCAGGAGGTCAGGTGCTACAGCACTTCCCCAATACGTTGTCTACTACTAATCCAGACTCCAGACTCCCTTCTCTCTTACCCTGGGAATAGGTGTACCTGTGATCTACAAAAGTGATTTGAATTAAAAAACTAAATCCATGGCTGTATGACCTTCCATGTGGAAGTGTGGTGGAGCTGGGACCATGCACCAGCGACATGGGCAGGGCAAGATCAGACTTCAGAAATATCGTCTGAACTGGACCCAACTGCTGATGATTCAGGAGAGCAACTCCTAACTCACCACCTCTGCAGCAACCTCAGGGGTATCTGTCCTTGTGAAAGTGGGTGAAGAACCTCTTTGGCTCCACCAGGCCTGGTTAGGATTGGCCTCGCTGGCCAAAGGTTAGGACACCGCATGATTGGCAGGCAGGTTGTCCCGCCCACCTGTCAAAATCCATTGAATCAGTAGAACTGCTGAGCCGAGTATGGCTTAACTCCCACTCATCAGCTGATGATCAGGGACTAAATCGCTGGCTTTGTTCTCCACTCTCGATGTAGAACAATGAATCATACAGAGTAATGAAGGGGTAAAAAAAAAAGTCATTTCCCGCAACATCATGCCAATGCTACTTTCATCACTTAATAAAAATGTCCTACTTACAGCTGGAAGAGCGAAAAAGGAAACGCCAATCAGGGTGAAAGTTGCAGCAAGGAGGCGTCCATTCCAGGTTTGCGGATATTTGTCCCCGTAGCCAATGGTAGTCAGTGTAATCTGAGGAAAGGCAGATATCATCAATAGCGGCTCTTCAAGGGTAATGTTGGTTTGGTGTCTAATAGACTGCACACTTTTTCAAAAGAATAAAATATTTCCATATGAAATTTCACTCCCAGTAATTCTTTCCTAAGAGAAATTAATATTGTATCTTCTGGCTTTTTTAATAATATTTTTATTTGCTTTTCTGTTATATCTTGCCATCAGTACGTACACTGTTACATTCGTGCTTAAAACAAAAATAACACCACTCTGGGCGGCTTCCAAAAAAAATATTAAAATACTGTAATACATCAAACATTAAAAGCTTCCCTAAACAGGGCTGCCTTCAGATGTCTTCTAAAAGTCTGGTAGTTGTTGTTCTCTTTGACATCTGGTGGGAGGGCGTTCCACAGGACGGGCGCCACTACCAAGAAGGCCCTCTGCCTGGTTCCCTGTAACTTAACTTCTCGCAGTGAGGGAACTGCCATAAGGCCCTTGGAGCTGGACCTCAGTGTCTGGGTAGAACGATGAAGGTGGAGACGCTCCTTCAGGTATACTGGACCGAGGCCGTTTAGGGCTTTAAAGATCAACACCAACACTTTGAATTGTGCTCAGAAACATACTGGGAGCCAATGTAGGTCTTTCAAGACCGGTGTTATATGGTCTCGGCGGCTGCTCCCAGTCACCAGTCTAGCTGCTGCATTCTGGATTAGTTGTAGTTTCCAGGTCACCTTCAAAGGAAGCCCCACGTAGAGCGCATTTCTGCAGTCCCAAGCGGTTGGCCTCTGTTATTTCCTCCAACTGATAGGGAACGAAGAGGGGTTCCACAGGGCGGGTACCACCACCGAGAAGACCCTCTGCCTGGTTCCCTATAACTTTACTTCTGGCAGTGAGGGAACCTCCAGGCGGCCTTTGGTGCTGGACCTCAGAAATACTTCTCTTGCAGCAACATTTCCCCAACACTCAAAATGCAGCATTTGGGGAATGAGGAAATGTCAGCGCCATGTGGTTGCGTTTCTTCCTCTCTTTTCTTTCTCCCACGTCACGCTTCAGTTGTAGAAATGCGTAGACTATAGGTACATTGTTGGCACCTACCAGATGGTGCCCATCACATCCCTGGCGATGAGTAATGCAAATCTCCACCTACAACATCCATGCCATTTTTAATACTATTTTTAACTTATTATAGGCCTGAGCCGTCTCCACACTGTGATGTTATAATACGAAATATAATACCCTTTCTAAAAGTCACAGGCAGCAGCATGACTACCCCACAAAACACACACACACACACACACCGTCCCTTGCAAAAGACCTTTGGGATTTTCATTAAAGTCTACAGACTCCACTCCCCTTTGCTGCTTTGCATTCCGCTTGCAAATCTTGGAGAGCAGGCTGCTTTTCCCACCCCCTACGGCTCACTCTGTTGATGTAACAGACTAACTGATTCATTTTTCTTTCCAAACTTGGGAGCCATTGGAATTTTGATTCGTTCCTCCATCTGTGGCTTCCACGCACTTTGCAAGGAAGGCCCAAACTCCTCACCTGAACGAGATTGAGAAAAACAGGGGAAACAAAAGGACAACTACATCTGCCAGAGAACCTCGCTAATTGTCACTTTGTTATTCTCTTAATCCGATAATCTGCACACAGGAAGACAAAGGCAGAACAAAAGCACCATCTCGCCTTGCTTCTGTACAAAGCTCACAAGTATTCACACTCTCCTAGCAGAGAGTCTTGGCTAATTTTACAAAGCACACTCACAACACGTTAAGCAACACATTAAGAAGTGGCGTTGCAAGGAATAAAGCCAAAAGCACAGTCTCCTAACCATCACATCCCCTCTGTGGCGTTTGCACATTCTTTCTGATTTTGTTTGTACAGGGGGATGGAAATGGTTAATGTAGATTGACCAATGAGAAAGCTCAGAGGTGGAGCCTACCCTGGTTTTGAGGCTCAGCTCAGGGGTTTTACCACTGGGAGATAAGAGAAGTGAGGGTCAGACAGAGGCAATGAAAGACAAACATAGCGGTTGTGACAGCTAGAGTGAGAAACAGGGATAGAACTGAGAGAGGAGAGTGTGACAGTGTGAGATAGTGCCACATCTAGTTAAGGGCGCTGTGATGGCCTGGGACTCGGGCTTGGACTCAGAACCAGAGGAGACTCAGTCCGCACTGGATCCTTTGCCTCAAGCATCATTCGAACCAAGTCTGGGGCCTGATCCTGAAGAGACCCAGTCTGCCCAGGTTCCCCTGCAACAAACACCAGCTGGGCCAGTCAGGGGCCTGATGCTGCCCTGGTTCCAGATGTGGGAATTACCTCGTTGCCTCCAGCTGAGCCATCACTTATAGCTGCTCCACTACCGGTTTGGTCAGGGCAGGCTGAGGCGGCCCCTGGGTCTAGTAACCCACCAACATCTCCTGAGCTGCAGAGACTGGGGTCTGAGAGAAGGAGAGACCGGAGTGCTCGCCTTTGGGCGAAACAGGGACGTGAGTCGCCAGGGGATCAGGACCGGACATTACCCCGACAAAGATAAAAGGCTGTTGGACCCCGCCCCAGGTTGTTGTATGCTAGATCCTGCCTGAGATCCTGTACCTGTCCTTGCCTGGTTTCCTGCCTTGTGTCCTGCCTTGGCCCTGTCGGACTGACTCCTAGCAGAACCTCTGGATTCTGGACCGGTCCTGGACTGCGTTTCAAGGGTTACCGTTCTGAATATATTTGAAACTTGTTTGCTCTTCAATAAACTTTAATCTATGTTGTTGACTTTACAGCCTGACTGAGACTCAGTATTTCACCAGAAGAAACCTGGTTGGTGGCAGCGAAGAATAAAGTAGTGGGTCTGTGAAACAACAGGGGCTCTGTACAAACGGCACACCCTCCAACATTCCTCAGCTGGAAATACAAGATCGCGGCTCCCAAATACACACACTGCCTTCCCTGCCACAGCCCCTACATGGCGGCTGCTCACTCTCTTTTTTTTTTAAATAATATTTATTACTTTTCCAACAATTTAAACACTACAAAAAAGGAAAGAAAAAACAACAATAATACAATACAAAAACACTACATAACACTAACACATTAAACTAACAAAACAAAACAAAAACAGTTTGAAACACATCAAACAATTTCAATATCTTATCTTTCATTCGCTTATTTCAACGACCTCCTCACACCTCCCTTTTCGTATTCCACTTCTGTTAATTGTTTCAGCAATTCCTTTCCATCTTCCTCTGTTTTCTAGCCTATAATTATCTTAACACAAACTAACCTTATTTTTTCCTTTAATATTCTATTAATCTATTTATACTTAATTCCTTATAACATTTCTACTAAAGCCATATAACTTCATTCCAACATTCTTCTAACATTCTTTAATTTTACAGTATTTCTGTAAATAGTCTTTAAACTTTTTCCAGTCTTCTTCCACCGACTCTTCTCCCTGGTCTCGGATTCTGCCAGTCATTTCCGCCAGTTCCATATAGTCCATCAACTTCATCTGCCATTCTTCCCGGGTGGGTAAATCTTGTGTCTTCCAATATTTCGCGATGAGTATTCTTGCTGCTGTTGTTGCATACATAAAAAAAGTTCTATCCTTCTTTAATACCAATTGGCCGACCATGCCCAGGGGAAAGGCCTCTGGTTTCTTCAGGAAGGTATATTTGAATACCTTTTTCATTTCATTAGGCGGCTGCTGACTCTCTTTCCTCCTTGCTCACTTCTTCCACTCACGCCCCACCTCTGACCACCAGGATGGCTTCTGTAATTTTGCAAATGTCCCTATTTCCCCAGGACATTCCCAATCAAGGAAGAAAAGTCGAAGTTCAATTCTCGTGCTCCCGCTTCCGTACCGCAAGCTCTGGGAGCAGACACAATAGAGAGGGGACACACTCTCCAATTTGGGGTGTTTAGGGGCCTCCCTCTCTAGGATCCCAGTAAAACTTCACTGCTTTGTGTCTCGATCTTAGAGCCTCTGCTCACGCAATACAGTGGTACCTTGGTTCTCAAACTTAATCCGTTCCGGAAGTCCGTTCCAAAACCAAAGTGTTCCAAAACCAAGGCGCGCTTTCCCATAGAAAGTAATGCAAAATGGATTAATCCATTCCAGACTTTTAAAAACAACCCCTAAAACAGCAATTTAATGTGAATTTTACTATCTAACGAGATCACTGATCCATAAAATGAAAGCGATGCACTGCAGTCAAACAATCAATTGATCAGTAGCTGAACTGGGTTCCACACAGTCACAAAAACAAAACAAAAAAGCCGCAAAACCGAAAACGCGAAATAAATAGCAAAAAGAGACAGAGCTCAGCGTAACACTCAAAACGGAAGTGTGGCACTCAAATCGGAAGCATAACACTCAAAACGGAGCATGTTCGGCTTCTGCAAAAAGTTCACAAAGTGGAACACTTACTTCCAGGTTTGCAGTGTTTAGGTTCCAAGTTGTTTGAGTACCAAGGCGTTCGAGAACCAAGGTACCACTGTATCGGCTATTGGCAAGCATCCTGAAGGAGATGCACAGTTTCACACCATTATCTCACACCAAGTTTGGCCCTCAAAAGAGTGTGAAAGTGCAAGCTGAAATCACAAGGTTAAGAGGAGCAGGAGCAGATATCCACATCGTGCAAGGCCAAGGTTGGCTCCATTGTCAGAAGTGCATAAGAAACTAATATTTCCTAGTGCTTAAGACTAGGGCTCGTAGCAGCTACTTCACTGTCACGGCAAGAAATTGACCTCAAGGCGATACTCACCAAGCCCCACCAGAGTGCATCTGCATAGGTGTCAAAGTGATCGTTTTCTCCCTTCTCAGCCAAGTACACCAGGAAGGAGGCTAGAATGAGGCAAAGGAAGCCAATATACCAGGCAGTGATCAGCTCCTGCAACACAATGAAGAAGAAAGAATGGAACAGCACGTCTCAAATGCAACGCTTTTTCCGTAATGCACAGAGCAGCCTTTGCAAAACAGGTGCCCTCCAGCTCTCTGGGACTGCAGCTCCCATGAGTCCTGTTTCTGCAGCAGCAGAAATGTTTGCTCATTTTTTAATGCTCTCGTGACGATCGTCAGCCACGGTTGATGGGAAAGCGGCACGCAGCTTATTAAATCAAATCAGGCTATATAACAAGGGCTGATTGCCCAGGTCTCTGCTGCTCACCTTGCTGTGGGCATACACCACCGACCCGAGAAGCTTCCAAGTGCCTCCTCGGCGGTCCATTCGGATCATGCGCAGGATCTGCAGAAACCTCAAACTTCTGAGCGCAGAGGTGGCAAAGACATTGCCCTGGGACCCAGCAGCCAGCACAGCGATGGAAGCAATTAACACCATGATGTCTGTGTATGGATAAGCAAGGATGGAATAATAATAATAATAATTTAATAATAATAATTTATTATTTATACCCCACCCATCTGGCTGAGTTTCCCCAGGCACTCTGGGCAGCTTCCAATCAAGTGTTAAAAAGAATACAGCATTAAATATTAAAAACTTCCCTAAACAGGGCTGCCTTCAGATGTTTTTTAAAGATAAGATAGCTGCTTATTTCCTTCACATCTGAAGGGAGGGCGTTCCACAGGGCGGGCGCCACTACCAAGAAGGCCCTCTGTCTGGTTCCCTGTAACCTCACTTCTCGCAATGAGGGAACCACCAGAAGGCCCTCAGAGCTGGATCTCAGTATCTGGGCTGAATGATGGGGGTGGAGACGTTCCTTCAGGTATACAGGACCGAGGCAGTTTAGGGCTTTAAAGGTCAGCACCAACACTTTGAATTGTGCTCGGAAACATACAGGGAGCCAATGCAGATCTCTCAGGACCGGTGTTATGTGGTCCTGGCGGCCACTCCCAGTCACCAGTCTAGCTGCCGCTTTCTGGATTAATTGCAGTTTCCGGGTCACCTTCAAAGGTAGCCCCACGTAGAGCGCATTGCAGTAGTCCAAGTGGGAGATAACTAGAGCATGCACCACTCTGGCAAGACAGTCCACAGGCAGGTAGGGTCTCAGCCTGCATACCAGGTGGAAAGAGAAGAAAGGTTGTTTTTATTATTTGTATTTATATTTGTACAGTGGAACCTTGGTTCTTGAACTTAATCCATTCCGGAAGTCCGTTCGACTCCCAAAACGTTCGAAAACCAAGGCACGGCTTCCGATTGGTGCAGGAGTCCTGGAAACAATAGCTGACAGCCGCTTCAGACATTCGGCTTCTGAAAAACATTCAAAAACCAGAACACTTAGTTCCGGGTTTTCAGTGTTCAGGAGCCGATTTGTTCATCAATTAAGCAGTTCGAGAACCAAGGTTCCACCGTATTTGTGTACCTTCCCTTTGCAGAGTATAACATTTTCACTTAATCCAACTTTTTCTGCCCTTCCGTGTCATTTTAAGCTTCCAGGTGCATGCTATGGGCCAAACAACATGTTACGTTAAATGCTTCTTCCACATCTGGGGGTGTTTGGCCTTGTCTAGATGTATCACTAGACTAGTGTTTAGTGTGTACATGTTTAGCCTCCTCCTGATGGGGAAAACTGCCATGCAGCCAATTCAGCCACATCAGGTGTCGGGCTGGTGGGCATGGTTTGGTGGGAAACAGCCTCACTGGCCAAACTGGGACCCACGCTGGGCGAAATCTGGCCTGCAGAGCAGCGGTTCTCCATCCCTGCTCTATCCAGACAAGGAAGAAACATTATCAGAATTCAAGGACCCATTTCAGGCAAGAAGAAATCCATTTGGGGTGCAAAGCACTGTCAGTGAGAGGTGCATCTCTGTCCATTGTTTTCCACGAGAACAAGTTCTGAGGCTCTGCAATTATTACAACCTTCTGCAATTTTTTGAGCCTTCAAGTTGGCTAGACCATGGGTAGGCAAACTAAGGCCCAGGGACTGGATCTGGCCCAAGCGCCTTCTAAATCCGGCCCATGGACGGCCCAGGAATCAGTGTGTTTTTACAGGAGTAGAATGTGTCCTTTTATTTAAAATGCATCTCTGGGTTATTTGTGGGGCGTAGGAATTCATTCATAATTTTTTTTCAAAATATAGTCCGGCCCCCCACAAGGTCTGAGGGGCAGTAGACCGGCCCCCTGCTGAAAAAGTTTGCTGACCCCTGGGCTAGGCATTATGCAAACTGCTGTGGGCAGGATCCACAAGGCTCTCACAATCTATTACTCTTTAGATCAGAGCTTTCCAAACTGTGTGTCACGACACGTCAGTGTGTCGGCTGCATTGTGTAGGTGTGTCGCGCGAACACTCTTATAAGGGGGTTGTTTAACCTCCGGTTTGCTAGTAAAACTGAATTATGGTGTTGAAAAACGATGCATGTCTAAAAAATGTGTCGCCAACATGAAAAGTTTGGAAAGCTCTGCTTTAGAGACTCTTCTCCCAGCAGGCAGATCGAAGAATTATTTGTGTTAAGTTGTGGGTGAACATATCAGATGACACAGCGATTCTTCAAAACAGCTCTTGCTTTTTCACAGGCCAGAACAGAACAGAACTGAAGGGTTCAGCCAGCCTGCTTATATAGAGCTCCAGTACAACGTAACTGTAACAACTTTCTGTAACTAGCCAATCACTGAACGTCACTTTCAATCCCCTATTTGCATATGTAGACCTGAGTCTACAGTATCCCCCTGCTGGCCCAGGGTGAGAACTTCAGTACATAACAATTTGCAACCAGAAGCAGCCAAAAAGCACTTCTTACCGATGACACAGAAGGGTTTTCGGGCGAACTTCAACCTTCCTCTCCAGCCACGGTATCGGCAGCAGCAGCCGGCAGCCCAGATCCTTACAAAATACTCCACACCGAAGACCACAATGGTGACTATTTCCTGCGGCGAAGAAAGTATTATAAATCCAGCATGGCAACACAAGAAAGGCAATCGTTTAGGATCAGGGTGTTCCCAGACAGGGACTTCCTTTGCAAATGCATCGCAAAGATATTGCAAATGGGTTGCAAGCAACAGGTTTTTGTTGTTATTATTTATGGTTGCTGCTGTTGTTTATTGCTGCGGGGGGGGGGGGGTTGCTTACTGTATTTCCCCCAGAAAATCTGTCTCAAATGGGATGGAAATATGATGCCAACATCATCACATGGCACTGGAGGGAAAACATCCATGCATTAGAAGCAAGAAGCTTCTATGCTTCTATGCAAGAAGCTTCTATGCTTGAAGAATGACACAGAAAATAAGAAACCAAAAGACCACAAAGTTTAATGATGAATGGAATAAATTTATGTCATATATTGAACTAGAGGTTAAAAACTTAAAAATCACAGTAGGCTAGAAATTACGCCTGTGACGCAAAGAGATTTAAGAAAACGAAATTGCAGATTACAATATTGTGTATCATACTCCGAAACCAGAGATGAAGGGAAGTCATTTATTGTCGGTTTGATTTGTCAGTGTTTTTTGTTATGAAATTTCTTTCTTTTTTTTCTGTGTTTGGTATGTTTTTCTTTTTTCTGTGTTTGGTATGTTTTTCTTTTTTCTCTGTTGTTTGAATGTTTGTGTAATGAATTGAAATTAATAAAAAGAAAATAATAAAAAAAAGAAGCAAGAAGCCCGCAATAAACTCTCATCTAGAAGCACCCTCAGTTTTGCATGTGCACTTTTCTTTCCCCAGAAGTCAATTCCAGAAAGAAATAGGTATTTTTTTGGGACTAATCCACAGCCAGGGTGTTTTCAGAACTACTTCCATGTCTTAATAACCCAATTTGGAGAATATATGTTAGAATTAGTTATCTATCCATAATCAAATGCAGTTCCTTCACGTAAAAAAATAATAATCTACAGGTAGCTCTTATTTTATTTTATTTTTTATTTTTGGCATCCGTCTGTCTTTTTATTTTACTTATTTATAAACGTTCTTATGTTACATTGGTAAATCATATTGCAATACAATGCTTATTATCATATAATTTTCAACATGTATACAAAATTTATATACAAAGTTTATATACCTAAAGATAAAAAGGGGGGGGGGGGGAAACAAGGACAAAAAACTATTCCAAACTCATATCTGTATCAACACTTTGGACTTCCTGTCTATCCCGTTGCATATTCCTTTTTTACAATTGAATGTACTCTTATTATTGTATATTTCTTTACATTGCAGTTGCATATTCCTTTTTTACAATTGAATGTACTCTTATTATTGTACTGTATATTTCTTTTCTAATACATTCCTATATCAATATGTACCCTTAGTTTTATTTCTCAACTCAGTCTCTCTCCAATGTCAATCAAATGCTAGCTTTTTTTTTTTAGTGGATTACCTTTATGGGGTGTCATTAGGGGACATGGTCAGGGAGCCAGTATCCTTTCCTAGATCCCCAAGAACCCAGTAGCTCACCCCATGATAATTTGCTATCTCTTTGTTGGTGAATGGGTGTGATTCTCCAGTATCTGATAGGAGGTCCCATTACCAAAGCTGGCTATTGCTTTCGTGGAAATCTCGTCATTCCCTTTCTCCCGTGGCCACAGAGGTGAGATTGTCAGAAATATCGAGCTTTCCTCCCCATATTTCCTCTCTGCAGCGCATTGCAGTTCCTCTGATGAAGATCTTAATGTTATTAGAGGGAAGTATCGGGAGCCACAAAGCATTCTGGGAAGCCTGCAAAGTGTCTGCATCAGCAAGAATCCTCCTAGCTATCACTCAACCTGCCACCAGCAGCCTAGGAAGCAGTGCAGAGGAAAGTCAAGCTGTTAAAAAGATGCAAAACTCGTCAGCTTTGTGTCAGATCCTATGAGCACCACGGCACACATGGTGGAGGAAGAGAGCACTGCTTTGATTCTATGAATTCTGCTGTTGTCCCTATCCACACAGCGATGAAAGCGGGAAATTTAGAAACTACGAGAAGCCAACAGATGCAAATTCAGACATTTGTGACTGCAGTTGCAATGTCCACTTCTGAGATTTCTAGATACCCAAAGCAGTAATTGAGGCTAAACTCACTTCTTAAAGGATATAGCAAATATAAAATTCAGCTTCAAATAGTTGATTTGCTTTCCCCAACATTTCCGTATGATCTTTAAGCTTAAAAGACCAAGAGTCTTTCAGTTTAAAGACCAAGAGCAGTGCTTTCCACAGTGGGTAGTGCCAAGAGGCAAGGGGCACTGCAGGCGTCAATCACTATTGGACTTTGGAATGCTGGTATCACTGGATCAAGTTCATCCATCTTATGGAATTAACTGAACTCAATAGTTTTCAGTGGATTTTTAATAAATGCGCAATTCATTGTTACTGTTTTGAATTTCATTGTGGAATTTTTTTCCTTGGTGACTCCTGTTCTGAATAATGTTTTTTATAGGGTAGGGGGCACTGGGGGGTTAGTTTGTGGAACCAAGGGGGCACTCCCCCCCAAAAAAAAAAGAAGTTTGTCCAAGAAACACTTGTCTAAAAAGTCAGAAACACATGTAAAAGAATGCGCTTGGAGATGGAGTAGAAATCCTGCCAAGTTCAAAATAAACTTGATTCATGTTCAGTTCACCCGGCAACTACGGGAACTGCTTCAGCGTGTGGTTCAGGGATATCTGAACTGATTCAGTGAACTTTGTCAAGCTGAACTTGTTCAACCCTAGCAACGACTATTTCAGAAAGCCACTTTTGCCCTCCAAAAGGAGGTTGGGTTGCGGGCTTCACGCCCCCACCACGCACGCGCGGCGGCTGGCTCTCAACCTCTGCGCAATTGAGGGAATCCCCGGCCGCGTCACCCCCTGGACAGCCAATCAGCTGGCTCAGGGGGCGTGGCCTGCCCTATTTATCACTGGCGCGGCCGGGGATCTCCCTCTTTTGCCACCTCCAGCTGCTCCAGTTTCCCACCCTCCCGCCCTTTAAGGTTTCCGTCCTTGACCTTGCTATGGACCTCGGTTGGTCGCCGTTAAGGGGCCTGGTAGGAATTTTTTCCACTTGGCAATTTGGCACCAGCCACTTGGTTTTTCACCTACCTCATAGCAAACCGTCACAACTTTCTTGCTATTGGCGGTTAGGCATTGGTATTGTTATGTAGATGGAAGAGGGGAAGAAGCGCCATCACCTGCCCCGCATATTGAAGGGTAGTCCGGTAAAGGATTCCGGGGGGTGGCCCTGTCCGAAGCCTAAGGAGGCGAGGGCCTTAGGCACGCCCCCGAGCGGTGACCCTGGGGAGTTCCTAGTTGATGTGCATCAGCAGGACTCCCCCTACTGGTGGTTAACCCTTCCCGGACTTCAAGCGGACAGGCTGAAGCTGGATATAGTCAGTTAGGACCAATGCCTAAGCCAGTACCGCTCATCACCTGTAACCAATAAAGTTGTGGTCTTATTTAGCCCATTAACCTTAATAATTGTGTCATGTGTCTTTATTTCCACTGGGGGGGCGGGAACTCGCCACGCAACTTCAGCCCTAAGTTCTGTGCTTTGCGTTTACTCACCAGAATGTAAAGGGCACCTTCAGAACTGTCCTCATATTCCTCAATGGTTGAAAAGACGGAGAGCACCAAGCAGGAGAAAACGAGTAGAAAACTGAATAGGAGTGGGCGGGGGGGAGGAGAGAGAGAAAAAGAAATGGTATTAATGTTGCAGCTGACATTGCTTCCCATCCTGCTTTTAACCAGTGTTGTCTAACCATTGTCTAACGCTGTCCACCCAGGATGAGGATCAAGCAGTGGTGTTGCTTCAGGTCAAAAGCCTATAGGAGTGTTTTCTTTTGCCCAGTTCACTGCAGTAGAGCCTCCCCAAATAGCAGAGTTGGGCGCTAAGCATTTTAAATGCTGGTTAATTGAGAAGGCGCAGGAGCCCATTCGAGAAAGAAATGTGGCAACTTTGGCCCAGGATGAAGTTTGCCTTTAGTCCCCCTTTTTCAACTCCAAGAATACTCAGAAGAGTAGGCCTACTCAGCTCAGTTATGGAAACCAGTGCAACAGCCTGCAGAATATTCCCTGGGTGTGTGTCATCAGCTTAGTTCAGAACAGCATTTAAAAAACTACTCATGAATCTGACACGGTGAAGATGGAAATGAAAGTCAACTTTCAGCTGTATTACTGTCACTTTCAAGGAAAGTTGGGTCACCACGGCCAGGCCCATCTTACCCATAGAGGTTAGTGGCGCGGGGCGCCGGGGCGCCAAGTTCTGAAGGGCGCCAGGCAAGAGTCCGGGGAACACCGAATGAACGCGCTGAGTGAATGAGAGTGCGTGCGCTGCTCCCGCAGAGCATCACTTTGGTTTTTTTCCCTTTTAGCCTGCAGGCGCCAAATTCTGCGGGGCGCCAGAAGGCTAAAAGGGGAAAAACTGAGCCAACGTACTGTGGGAGCAGCGCACGTGCCCTCACTCACTCGCTGCAGGCCCTCTCGCTCGGTTTGCTGCCTGCCATGGACACTGTGGCATGTAGCGGCCAGCTGAGCCAGGAGGCACCACGTCCAGCCCCCGCCTCTTCCCCGCCGATGGAGCCGCCCTCCAGCTGCTGCCGCCCACCTCCTCTAGCCCTAAGGTCGACAACTCTGGGAAAGTGGGGGCGCCAGAAGGGTACTTTGCACCACGGCGTCGGATATGCTTAAGACAGCCCTGACCACAGCTCTCCTTTTTTTTTTTCCTCAGCCCATTTTTTGAACTGTGAGAAGCCAATTTCCATACATGTGGGTTATTATAAGAATCTTGCGGCAAGAATTTTGTGTCTGAATTCCCTTGTTTTCCTCTTCCCTCCCCATCAGTTCTTCCTCTTGTGCTATGTCTTTTCATATTCTAAGCCTGAAGGCAGGGACTTCCCTATTTCTGTTTATTTATAAACCATTCTGGATGTTTTTCTGGGTGAACAGTAGAGCATAAATACTTTGAAAGAATGTCTAATACCATCTTCTGACACATGGAGATCTCAAACAATTTGCCTGCTGTGCTGAGACGAAATCCATCCAGAGTTTGCTGAAACTGACCTGACAAGCAGGTCGAAAAAATCAACAGACAGGAAGGACAGGAGGTCAAACAAGCAAGCTGGCCTAAATTAATTTACTAAAGATGGAAGAGCAGCCCTGGGAAAGCAAGCCTGCTTAGTAACAAATGGAAAAACCTCACATTTTGTAACAAGCATTAAATAATTCATCCCTCTGGCTTCAACCATGCGCTGCCGCAATTTCAATTTTGAATATTTATAAGGCTCTGTATATCTGGCTGGTGTCATGACATTTTCTACGAGAAAATGGTTATATTTCTTTCTATCAAAAGGGGGGAGAAATGGATGACGGATGATGACAGCTGCCTTTCCCTACAGAAAAGGCCATCAATGGAGCAACAGGTAGCCATCAGTGCAAACACAGAGAACATTATTTTAACTCTGATGGGACTTGAAAAGTTTGCAACTCTCCTGGAATTGTGCAGACAGAAGATGATCACTGAATGTTCTTTTAAAAAGCAAAGGCACACCCCATGTTGTGTGTTCTTTTTTCCAACATTCTGGATAGAATGTCAGATTTCCTACATTCTGGGGCGCATGGGGCGTTAGGGGAGGGGTAGTACCTCTGGTGGGGGACACGACATGCACCTCCTGGGGTTGTTTGTCCACCTTTGGTCCTCACCCTGCACTCAGCTCTCGCCTGTGGCTCCTAGAAGCTGTCAGCATGGAACAGCAAACACACCCCAGGAAACGGCTTCAACTGGCCAGCTAAATCAGGTGAGGGTAGCCGACGGGTCTCAAGCCCTCAGTGAGCTACAGACTTCCACTGTGTGCGAAGATAGGCTCCCGCAGATTGAGTGTGCTAGGCCAGGGGGTAACCTGTGAAATGTGGTCCAGGACCAGTCCAGAATCCAAAGGTTCCGCTAGGAGTCAGTCCGACAGGGCCAAGGCAGGACACAAGGCAGGAAACCAGGCAAGGACAGATGCAGGATCTGGCACACAGCAATGTTGCTCCCGCAACCTGGGGCAGGGTCCGACAGCCTTTTATCTTTGTCGGGGTAACGGCTGGTCCTGATCCCCCGGCACCTCACCTCCCTATTTCGCCCGAAGGCGAGCACTCCTCCTGCAAGTACTCAGAGACTAAGGTCTCTCCTTCTCTCAGACCTTAGTCTCTGCAGCTCAGGAGACGTTGGTGGGTTACTAGACCCAGGAGCCGCCTCAGCCTCCCCTGTAAGTGATGGCCCAGCTGATGGCAATGAGGTAATCCCCACATCTGGAGCCAGGGCAGGCTCAGGCCCCTGACTCGGCCCAGCTGGTGTTTGTTGCAGGGGAATCTGTGCAGACCAGGACTCTTCAGGATTGGGCCCCAGACTTGGTTCAGATGATGCCCGAGGCAGAGGATCCAGTGCAGCCTGAGACTCCTCTGGTTCCAAGTCCGAGCCCAAGTCCCAGGCCATCACATTGAGTGACAAGACCAAGAAACCAGCATGATCAAGTATTCCAAACAGGGCTATCTTAAGCATATCCAGCACCGTGGTGCAAAGCTCCCTCCGGCGCCCCCCCCCCCCCCGTTTCCCAGAGTTTTTTAGGGAGGACGGCGCTGCTGGTGGGGCTGGAGGAGGCGGGTAGCGGCGGGGAAGAGGTGGAGGCTGGCCGCTTTGTGCGGCAGTGGCCACGGCAGACGGAGGCTCCGGGTGCAGCGCTGCTTTGGCGTGGCGGAGGCGGGCAAGGGCAGCGAGCTGATGCCGGGAGGCGCCGCGTCCAGCCTCTGCCTTTTCCCGGGCACCCTCCAGACCTTGGCGCCCTGGCGCCCCACGCCACTAGCCTCTATGGGTAAGACGGCCCTGATTCCAAAAGGACTGGAGTAAATTTATAGAATATTTGAAAGATTTTTGTAAGCAATTAACATCACTAGCGGGGTTGCCTGAAGACTTGTGATGAGAAATTTTCTACCTTTCTATGTTTATTTAAATTTTGAGCCATTTTGTAATGAGTGTCATTAGAATTGGAAAACGTACAAACTGCAATGACATAAAGGTTAATTTTGAAAGCCATGAGATGGGAGGAAAGGAAGTCGGTAGGCACTGAAGAGCCAGGGCGGTAAAGTGGACAATGATGATGTGAATGTATATACAGTGGTACCTCGGGTTAAGAACTTAATTCGTTCTGAAGGTCCGTTCTTAACCTGAAACTGTTCTTAACCTGAGGTACCACTTTAGCTAATGGGGCCTCCCGCTGCCGCCGCGCCGCCAGAGCACGATTTCTATTCTCACCCTGAAGCAAAGTTCTTAACCCAAGGTACTCTTTCTGGGTTAGCGGAGTCTGTAACCTGAAGCGTATGTAACCCGAGGTACAACAGTAATCAAATGGGAGAGAGAGGGGGGGTCCAATGGTCAAGAAGGTAGTTTCTGCCCCTGCTGTAGAGGGAAGTGAGGGGCAGATGGGGCTCATCAACCTGGGAAGGAAGAAGGAAAACTCTGCTCCTAAACCTCCCCTGCCTTGTGAAATATCTTCGGGAGAAGAAAAGGCTCAGGACTAAAGCCTGCACAAATCAGGAATGGAGTCCCTAAGATGGTTGAATGGTGCCTTGAACGCCTCCTTCCAGCAACTCCTGCAGCCAAATGGGTGACAAATGCATTGCTCTGCTTTCCTTTACACCACATCAGCAAGGCTGAGAGGGGGTATTGACGTCTGGGCAGTCCAGGACCTTTAGACTGGGGCTCCCGGGGACAATCCCCGGATTCACCAATCTGTCCCCAGATTTTAATTAATGTCCCCTGATTTATGACTGGGGTCTTCCGGTGAAGCAGTATGGTGGGTGCCATGGCAGCAGCAGTACCAGAGGTCCCGGCCACGTCAAAGTTCCAGCCAGCCAACCTGCTGGCTGGGGGGGGGGGTGACTATTTAAACCGAGGCATGAGCCAGAGAGCTTCCTTCTGGCTCGCTTCCTCGATCAACACTCACCCCAAAATCGCGCAGAGCCGCCCGCAGCAGAAGAGCCTGCTGCACTCTTCTGCTGCGGGCTCTGCGCACCCGAGTTGGTGGGGGGCGAGCAAGGCGCTGAGGCAGTGAAGAAGAGGAGGAGAGGCCTAGAAAAGAGCTGTGCTGCCTTGCAAGACAGAGAGAGAGAGAGAGAGAGACGGAGCCTTGTGTTTGTGTGTTAATGCGTCTTTTCCCAAGACCAGCGAGCGCCTTTACTCAATCTCTCCCCCCACAACCTCTTTGGGGGGGGGCGTGTGTTTGCAGGTGGGCTTCTCCACCTGCCTTGTGTTGAGGTGCACACCTGACAACTTTGGGGTTCCCGCCCCCAAAAAGGTCAAGAACTCTGGGCAACCCTTTCCTAAAATAATAAAGCATGAAAGTGTTCCCGGATTCCTTGAAAAAAATCTGGTAACCATACTTTAGACAAACTGCCAAGGCTTGCGCCCCAGGGAGGTCACTTTGGTGCTACTAACACTGGTTTGAATTGCACCTACCCCTCCATTTGACTCTCCCCCCCCCCCAGGCACACTCCATTGTCTCTCAAGACAGACAGGTGCCAAGAACTGGGATTGCTGCAAATGAATTAAAGGACCATTAACTGTGCAATCCAACCCCCTTATGTGCCAGGTTTGGAGGGTGGGGGTGGATTAGACAGAGATGTCTCTGGAAAGAGGAGCAGCACCACCCAGGCACTCATGCAAGGAGGAGACATAAATTTGGGTCACCCAGCCCTTCCTGACCTAGATATCCCTGCAAGCAATTATTTGGGATTGAGAAATGCACTCAGCAGCCGAAGAAAAAAACCGGAGCAGGAAGCAAGGGGGAAAGAACACACAGAAGATGGGAAAGGGAAGGAAAAAGGAAACGAACGAAAGGCTACAAGACTTGACAGTATTTTAAATAATTGCAATACTCCTGTCCTCTAAGGAGTTCAGAACAGCTTAAAAAGGGTTCTCAAGAAGTCGTTCATCCAAGCAACATAGCATCTGCCTTAGAACAATTTCAGGAGCCTATGACCATTTAGATGTTGCTGAACTGCACCTCCCATCATAGCTGATCATTGGCCATGCTTGCTGGGGCTGATGGGAGATGGAGTCCAAAGTAATAGGTAAAGGTAAAGGGACCCCTGACCATTAGGTCCAGTCGTGGCCGACTCTGGGGTTGCGGCGCACATCTCGCTTTACTGGCCGAGGGAGCCGGCGTACAGCTTCCGGGTCATGTGGCCAGCATGACTAAGCCGCTTCTGGCAAACCAGAGCAGCATACGGAAACACCGTTTACCTTACCGCCGGAGCGGTACCTATTTATCTACTTGCACTTTGACGTGCTTTTGAACTGCTAGGTTGGCAGGAGCTGGGACTGAGCAACAGGAGCTCACCCCGTCGCGGGGATTGGAACCACCAACCTTCTGATCGGCAAGTCCTAGGCTCTGTGCTTTAACCCACAGCGCCACCCGCGTCCCAAGGAAAGTAACAGCACCTCTCTATTCTGCCTTGGTCAGACCACACCTGGAATACCGTGCCCAGTTCTGGGCACACACTTTAAGAACAGGTTTGCAGAGGAGGGCAACCAAGATGATCAAGGGTCTGGAAACCAAGCCTTATGAGGAATGGTTGAGGGAGTTGGGTATGTTTGGCCTGTAAAAGAAGAGACTGAGAGGAGATAGGACAGCCATCTTCAAATATCTCAAAGGCTAGACTGCATGGAAGACTGAGCAAGCTTGTTTTCTGCTTATCCAGACAGCAGGACTCAAACCAAAGGCTTCAAGTTACAAGGAGGTTCCAACTAAACATCAGGAACAACTTTCTGACAGAAAGAGCCTTTCTTACAGCGGGATGATCTCCCTCGGGAGGTGGTGGACCCTCCTTCCTTGGAGGTTTTTCAGCAGAGGTTGGGTGGCCATCTGCCATGGATGCTTCAGCTGAGATTCCTGAATAGCAGAGGGTTTGGACTAGAGGACCCTATGATTCTATGGTTCTATGGTTTTATGAACATCTGGAGCACTGATTGCCCAATCCAGCTTTAGACCATTCTCTGACTTTATAGCTGAGTTTGCAGAAGGCCTGCACCATTCTACTGGGAAACACAACCTCCCAAAGATCGCCCTCCTTCCCATTATTTCTTTTTCTTTCGATAGCTGTAGACACTCAATTTCTCCAAGGTTTTTAGAACTGCGTCTATTAAATAAATAAAATTTTGGCTGCTCTTTTTGTGTCTGCTTTCATGCCTTCGTGTCCATGTTTTGTATTTTCAGGTGGGTATTCCATTCCTGCTTAGCTGGCAGTGAACCCCACTGAATATCACAGAACATACTTCTGCATGAAAATTGAGAGAGTTGCAACTGGTCTTCCAGTTGTATTGTTTTGATGCCCAACAGCTCCATCGCCTTTTTTGCCGTGAAAGCAGCTGGTAGGGCTTGCGCATGAAATAAATAGATAAAATCCCATAAATAAAACAAAGAGGAAGAGAGGAAGACACACACACACGAGAGAGAGAGAGAGAGAGAGAGAGAGAGAGAGAGAGAACACAAATCCTTTGTCTTTCTCCAAAAGCATCTTCTTTGTGTCAGGCTGCGCACACAGGGCACACAATTCGTAATGCATTTTTAAGCAACTGCATATGCATGTCTCAACAGGCTGGTTGGAACAGGCTTTCCTATAGAATAGTAAAAAGGTAAAGGGACCCCTGACCGTTAGGTCCAGTCGTGACCAACTCTGGGGTTGCGGCACTCATCTCGCTTTATTGGCCGAGGGAGCCGGCATACAGCTTCCGGGTCATGTGGCCAGCATGACTAAGCTGCTTCTGGCAAACCAGAGCAGCGCACGGAAATGCCGTTTACCTTCCCGCTGGAGTGGTACCTATTTATCTACTTGCACTGCGTGCTTTCGAACTGCTAGGTGGGCAGGAGCAGGGACCGAGCAATGGGAGCTCACCCTGTCGCGAGGATTCGAACCACCGACCTTCTGATCGGCAAGTCCTAGGCTCAGTGGTTTAACCCACAGTGCCACCCACGTCCCTGTTCCCTATAGAATACCATAGAGCAATGACTGCGGCTGCACATTGAAATGCTCTCAGCTCTGCCATAAAACCTAGGGAGAACACTGCCATATCCAACTAGTGACCCATCCAGGCAAGCACCCTGTGCTCACAGAGACCAACCACATTCTCATAGGAAGCCAGAAAGAAGAACTTAAGTTCTGCAGCACTATTAAAATATATATAATAGTAATATTATATAATATATATAATAGTAAACCACTGAGCCTAGGACTTGCCGATCAGAAGGTCGGCGGTTTGAATCCCTGCGACGGGGTGAGCTCCCATTGCTCAGTCCCTGCTCCTGCCAACCTAGCAGTTTCAAAGCACGTCAAAGTGCAAGTAGATAAATAGGTATCGCTGTGGCGGGAAGGTAAACGATGTTTCCGGGCGCTCTGGTTTCTGTCACAGTGTTCCGTTGCACCAGAAGCAGTTTAGTCCTGCTGGCCACATGACCCGGAATGCTGTCTGTGGACAAACCACAGCTCCCTCCGCCTGAAAGCAAGATGAGCGTCGCAGTCCCATAGTCGCCTTTGACTGGACTTTACCTTTCTTTGCCTTATCACAAGGGGACACCCTATCAACTCTGCAAAATCCAGAATTTGCACTGTCAGCTGAAGCTGCCCATGAGAACTGGCACAAAATGGGGTGCCCAAATCAAATCCTACGCCTCCAATCATATCAGCAAGGGGAAATATAATTTCAGATGGAGAAAGGAGAAGTATTTAGAACCAAAGCAGGAAGCCTGGCTTAAGCTACTTTAATTGACAGCAGAGCAAAGAGAAGGAGAGACGATAACGATCAGCCCAGGAAACAGAGTATACCAGCAAAGGGCATAAAGGATGGAATTAAGAAAAGTAATGTACCAGGCAGTGTATCTAAACAAGGCACATATTTCAGTATGCAGCCCTCTGGTTTATATTAATAGACAATAAATAGATCAGATATACTATAACATCCATAGAAAGCAGTATAATTAAAAGAGCCGGTTCCATTTGTATTTCTCATTCTCCAAAGAGGCAAAAGCTCTCAAAGGTTAGCAATGCATTTCCTAGAAAACCACAGAGCAGGGTAAGATCTTTACGCCGATGGCATTTGGCAGCATTTATTTGGGGGCAAGGGAGTTTTACACTGGAGTAGCTGCCACCTTTCTGCATTACAGTGCTACCTCTGGTTATGAACTTAATTCGTTCCGGAGGTCCGTTCTTAACCTGAAACTGTTCTTAACCAGAGGCGTGCTTTCGCTAATCGGACCTCTTGCTGCCGCTGTGCCGCCAGCACACGATTTCCGTTCTCATCCTGGGGGAAAGTTCTCAACTCAAGGTAACTCTTTCAGGTTAGCAGAGTTTGTAACATGAAGCATTTGTAACCTGAGGCTACACTGGAGCAAACTTATAAAACGCCGCTCGCCTATGGCGAGTAAATATATCCCCAAGGTGACCAGGCAGTACAGTTTTTGTAAATTGGAATACAGAAGCACTCGTTTCTTCTTTTCAGGATGTGGCTCTGCAGATGGGCCAGACTACTGTTTCCGCAGGTCGTCTTCTTTCTTTTTTGCAAGGCAGCACCAGGAACAATTTAATGTCAACGTATTTTATAGCTAACGTACAAGTTACATATAGATGGGCCTATATTTGTATGCAATGCTATGCCGAGTTGTGGAGGCCTTATTGCTAGATTGCAAAAAGAAAAGAAAAAAGCCACGGTTGCAGGTTCGATCCCCATACAGTACAGCTGCGCATTCCTGCATTGCAGGGGTTGGACTAGATGACCCCTCGGGGTCCCTTCCAACTCTACAATTCTATGATCTAATGAAAGCAATGCCTTAGAGGCTATTATACCCGCCTCTATACATAGGCTTATTTATTTATTACATGAATACAGCACCTTCATCTTCGAAAGAGCTCAAGGACATGGCCCTCCCACTTCACCTTCACAACAACCCTGTGAGGTAGGTTGGGCTAAGAGATGGCGACTGGCCCAAGGTCACCCAGGGAGCTTCATGGCTGAGCGGGGCTTCAAACCCTGCTCTCCCGGGTCCTAGTCCAACACTGCAACCATTACGCCGCTTTCATATCCGCCATGTTTCCTGAATGGGAGGGTCGATGGCTCAACAAGTCATGCCCTTGACCTCTCTGGTGTTGCTATGGTAACCCAGTGCCCCTGGCACCCTTCTCTCAGAACATCCTGACATGCTCCTCAAGGCACGAGCCCAAGCACAGTATAATTTAACCCAATATAACCCAGTAATTTAATTTAACACAGTATAATTTACACCAACACAAATCACTACAAGGCTAGTGCTCAAAGACAAAACTGTCTTTATTACTGTTATGTATTCAGTGATCTGAGCTTGAGTTTGGACAAAGGATTCTGCGCCCCTGTGTTCTGAACCGATACATGATATCCAATCACAGAACGTTTCTGGATTTGGGCCTCTGCCATTGGCCCTTGAACTCTAAGTCACGATTCGCAGCTTGGAAGTTTAGACAGCCAATCACGTTGGGAGTGGGAGTGGCCCAGGCCTTCAGAAATGTATATAAGCAGTT
This sequence comes from Podarcis muralis, assembly GCF_964188315.1. Classification (NCBI taxonomy): domain Eukaryota; kingdom Metazoa; phylum Chordata; class Lepidosauria; order Squamata; family Lacertidae; genus Podarcis; species Podarcis muralis. The sequence continues at coordinate 94,150,689 of NC_135659.1, forward strand.
GCTTTGCCCCTGTTGTCCAGCTCTGTTAGTTCAATAAAGGTTCTTACTGTTATCACTGTGTCTTGCCCCATGGGAACCCACCTACAATTACCACTCCAGGTTCCCAAAGCAGCATTGCCTATTTGCTCCTGAATGCATTGGTTTGAGAAACAAAATAAAAAAATTCCTTCCAGTAGCACCTTAGAGACCAACTTAGTTTGTTATTGGTATGAGCTTTCGTGAGCTTTCGCACACTTCTTCAGACTGGTTTGAGAAAATGCACTTTCATCTCCCAGACCACTGTCTGGGGGAAAAAGTGGTCCTTGAGAATAAGAATTCCGCCATCTCTGCCTATTAGGCTGTCTGTCATAATGCTATGTGTCAGGGAACTGCCATCAGTGCCGGAGGGAGAGAGCAAGCTCCAGAGGGATCCCAGAGAGCGTCCCGGGAATGGGAGAGGCAGCCCATCTTCTGGGGAAGAGAATCAGCGTAGCACCAGTGGAGAAGGGGGGCAGATGGGGGAAGTGGCGAGGCGGTCCCATGACTCCTTGCCAGGGACCAGCGGGGAGAGTAGAGGTCCTCCGCTGCCTACGCCCTCCTTGTGCAGAAGGCTTTCGCGCAGAGAGAGTAGGAGGAGACTAGGCATCAAAGAGCTTCTTTGCTGGAAGAAGTTTAAGAAACGCCCACTGACGGATTCTGCCAGCGATTGAGACAGCCATGGGAGAGTGGCTGTCCGGACAGAAAAGGTTCACTCAGGCAACCCAGCCAGGTGTTTGCACCGGCTTACGCACAAGCAACCCCTAGAACCATTACACTATGTTATTATGTTTTTATCACTGATGTTCTGTAATTTGTTCTTAATGTTGTACACCACCCTGGGATCTTCTGAGAAAGCGTGGGATATACCGTATTTTTCGCTCTATAGGACGCACCGGACCATAGGAGGGGGAGAACAGGGGGGAAAATTCTCCCCCTCTCTGCGCAGCGCCCCTTCAGCGAAGCGGCAGGAAAAACAGAGCCCCTTCCATTTCTCCTCCTGCTTCGCTGAAGGGGTGCTGCACAGAGAGAGAAAACTGTGCAGCGCCTCTCCAGCGAAGCGAAGCCTGGAGAGAAATAGGGATCAGTGTGCACCGACCCCTCTCGCTCTCCAGGCTTCAGGCGGCTCTCTGCAAGCCTTCGGAGCGCAGCAGGAACTCCTCCCAGAGCGCAGTGGGAGTTCCCCCAGAGCGCAGTGGGAGTTCAGCAAAAGCAATGCAAAGTCTCCGGAGCACGGGGGGAGCTCTCCCTCTGCGCTCCGGAGACTTCGCGTTGCTATCGCTGAAGCCAAGGAGCCTGCATTCACTCCACAGGACGCACAGACATTTCCCCTTCATTTTTGGAGGGGGAAAATGCGTCCTATACAGCGAAAAATACGGTAAACTGGAGGAGGAGGAGGAAGAGGAGAAGGAGAAGAAGGAGAAGAGAAACTTCAAGTTTGTATGGAAGGCAGTGCACATTAAAAACATAGGAAGCTGTCTCATACCGAGTTGGATCATTGGTCTATCAAGCTCAGTATGTCCTACACTGACTGGCAGCAGCTCTCCAGGATTTTATGCAGTGTGTCAATCCCAGGCCTACCTGGAGATGCAGGGGAATGAACTCTGGTGATCTGCCACTGAGCTATGGCCTTTCTATCTGCAAACATTCCACAACAGAAACACCAGAGGGAGACATGAAAGTCCCAAGGCATAGAATAAGAACATGTGTTAGTAATTATTATGGATTTGAATGTTAAAAAAAGAGAAGAGGTTAGTAAATGAAAGAAGTTAATATTATTAGAAATATGAATTTGGAGAACTGTTAAACTGGGGATATGATGAAATTCAGTCAGAGGGGATTTGAGGAAGTCAGTTATTAATGTAATGAAATTAGGAATTTGAAGTAATAATTTTTTCTTTGCGTTATTTTTTTGTTGTGGGTTTTGTAATGTTTTTCTTTTTTCATTTTTTTATGTGATAAATGTGAAAATCAATAAAAAAAATTGGGGGGTGAAAGAAAGTCCCAAGGCATGTGTTCCCTGTGGGCATGGGCCACCATCTCGCCCCAAAACTGTCCTGTCAATAGGAAAACGATTCCTGTCATATTCAAACCAACTGGACTGCCGGCTACTTGCACACTGCAGAAATTCAAGCATGGATTTTTTGGCCCAGAGAATGCAATTCAGGGCAGGCAATAAAGAAGGTGAAGCTGACATTTACAAGGTGCTTGCAAAACTCCAGCTTAATTCTCCCAAACCGGCATTATCAGCACTTTGGACGTTTATAGGCAGGGTAGAATAATCAATACCTCTTTAAAAAATCCTTTGCATAGATTATAAGTCCAGAAATTGGGTGCATTTTTAATTTATTTATTTGTGTGCTGGGTCTACATCCAGAAGCCAAGCTGGAACTCTGCCCTGAATTTCACAGAACCATAATGCTGGATTAAGAGATTGCCCAAACTTGGAGCATCAACATCCTGAAGACAGAGATCGCTGCCTCTCCTATTGCCCATCATGCACATTCAGACCCAGAGCAAAGAATGAAGAGTTCTTGGTGATCACTGCACGACCGCAGTCAAGAGACTCCACAAAACTTGGAACGTCTGAAGCTCTGGGATAGCTCAGTTGGTAGAGCAAGAGACACTTAATCTCAGGGTTGTGGGTTTGAGCCCCACGTTGGGCAAAGGATTCCTGCATTGCAGGGGGGTTGGTCCCTTCCAAGTATAGAATTCTATTATCTTTCTGAAGAGCTCCTTGTTTGCACTTAGAAAGGGACCATTTGGTCCCTATGTGATTGCCCTTGAGATATTTGAAGATGGCTCTTGTATCTGCTCTCAGTCTTCTCTTTTCCATCCTAAACATACCCTGCTCCTTCAACCATTCCTCATAAGGCTTGGTTTCCAGACCCTTGATCATATAAGTTCCAACAATCATTTAACATAACTTCTTATCTTATACAATATTTTAGACTTCCGCCAACAACCTCTGAAGACTGTCCGTTCTTTATCGCTTGTTCTGCATTTCTTAATTTCTCTATTACTTTTAATTGTCCTTAACTAATAATTATTTTCAAAGTCTCCCTTGCAATATTTCACAAAGTCCTCCATACAGAACTTCGTGCAGTCCTGCTAGCGTAATCTGTTTATTACAATTGCTTTTCAAATAATTCAAATGTTTACTCCAATCCTCTAAGAATTTCTGATCAGAGACCCTTGATCATCTTGGTTGCCCTCCTCTGCACATGCTCCAGCTTGTCAACCTTCTTAAATTGTGGTGCCCAGAAGGGGACACAGTATTCCAGGTGGGGTCTGCCCAGGCAGAATAGTCTACTTCCCTTGAGCGGGACACTATACTTAATGGCAACCATTGGGCTATAATGAGACAAGGATCCAATATCTCTATTCAGACCAGGTCTCTCCATAGTTTTCAGTTTAGTAATAAGTTGTAATTCAGCAATTTCTCTTTCAAGGCTATTTCTGAAATTCTTTTGTAATAAGACAGCTGTATTGAATGTCCGAAGGGACGCGGGTGGCGCTGTGGGTTAAACCACTGAGCCTAGGGCTTGCCGATCAGAAGGTCGGCGGTTCGAATCCCTGCGACGGGGTGAGCTCCCATTGCTCAGTCCCTGCTCCTGCCCACCTAGCAGTTCGAAAGCACATCAAAGTGCAAGTAGAGAAATAGGTACCACTCCGGTGGGAAGGTAAATGGCGTTTCTGTGCGCTGCTCTGGTTCACCAGAAGCGGCTTAGTCATGCTGGCCACATGACCCAGAAGCTATATGCCAGCTCCCTCAGCCAGTAAAGCGAGATGAGTGCCGCAACCCCAGAGTCAGCCACGACTGGACCTAATGGTCAGGGGTCCCTTTACCTTTACCTTTAGGTACTACTGGGCAATTTTTTAATTTTTTTCGGTTGCTGGTTCCATTAGCATAAGGATTTTTCTTTGTGCAATGGAATGCTCCTTCCCTCTCTTCTCTTAAAGCTGTTCAAGGGGATTTCCCAGATTTCCATGCTCTGTGGATTTTTATTGAGACCATTTCAGGGCACAATACGAGGTCTTGGCAGCCACAGATTCTGCCCTGGCACAGCCTGGCATTTAATATGATGAAACCAGAAACCAATTTCCGATGTTGTTGTTTTTTATTGACATATCGTGAGTCCTCGCTGCTGTCTTTGGTACCTTGAACACTTGAAAGGTGTTCGCTATATGGTTATTATTCAAAAAGATTATTCTGCCTATCAAACAAAGTGTGCTATGAAGCGGATCAACATAAAGAGAACTAGGCGCCTGGCAAAAAGCAGGCAGCATCTGGTTTCGGCTTCAACCTCCAGGCTCCGATGCTGCATAGGGTTTGAGAACAAGCACGTACGTACAGCTCTGGGAGTATTCGTGGGGGGAAGCTGACAAGCGGAAGCCAACACAGGCTTATGGTGCGCATTAACCAAGAGTCACATCCAGAGCTCAGAGGAGGGAGAGAGCACAAAGAAGCAAGACTCCTGGGGAAAATAAAAGACTCAGTCCCTAGCTCCCAAGGCCAGCTGGATCTACAGAGTCATATGTTCATCACACCTCTGGGCATGAAGTTAGCAGAATTCTCCTAGCTAGCAAGATTACACAGATGAACAAGATATCAATGGCTGCCCACCATCTACCAGACGAAATTCAAAGTGCTTGTCTCGTAGCTGGACCGAGACTCCCCCGAACAAAATACGCGCTGTGCTCAATCTCAAAGCAACAGAGGTGGATGAAACGAAACCATCCGAATGCTGCCATATGTTGGGAAAACGCCCTGAGAAGGCTGCAAACTTCCTCAAGTCTCCAGAGCGTTCCCCGGTGGCCCTCTCTGCCTGTAAATCCTCTTCAGTCCAGAGCGGCTGGTAATAAGCGACTCTTCTCTCCTGAAAAGAGCACGCCAGTCTTCTGGCATATCATAGCAAAAGAAAGACTCAATCGTAGTTCTAAAACTACTTTATTTACAGTCTTATATACAGAGACACCATCAGTACGTCTGTGCTCTCTGAACACAGGTGGGACGCGGGTGGTGCTGTGGGTTAAACAACAGAGCCTAGGACTTGCTGATCAGAAGGTCAGCGGTTTGAATCCCTGCGACAGGGTGAGCTCCCGTTGCTCGGTCCCAGCTCATGCCAACCTAGCAGTTTGAAAACATGTCAAAGTGCAAGTAGATAAATAGGTACCGCTCTGGCGGGAAGGTAAATGGTGTTTCCATGCACTGCTCTGGTTTGCCAGAAGCGGCTTAGTCATGCTGGCCACATGACCCAGAAGCTGTACGCCGGCTCTCTTGGCCAATAAAGCGAGATGAGTGCCGCAACCCCAGAGTCGGCCACGACTGGACCTAATGGTCAGGGGTCCCTTTACCTTTATACAGAGACTGCATCAGTATGTCTGTGCTCTGTGAACACCAGTACAGAACTGTGACACACACAGAAGTGAAACTAACTTCCAATAGTACTCCGAGGGAAGAGATAACACAGACTTCCTTTCTCACACTCTCTCAGACCCTCACATGATGTATACAAATCATAGTACCACTCGCTGGAGCAGCTCGGATACATAAAAATCCTAACAGTTAGCAGAATTCTCCTTGCTAGCAAGATTACACAGATGAACAAGATATCAATGGCTGCCCACCATCTACCAGATTTAATTCAAAGTACTGGTTTTGGTGCATCAAGTTCCATATCAGGATACTTAGATTATCTCACCCCTTATATACCCAACTGATCACTGTGCTCTGCACGTGAGGGCCTCCTGCAGATACCAACTTACCAGGAGGTCCATTCCACACAACGGGAGTTGGAATCAATGAATCATAAGGTCGTAGAGTTGGAAAGGACCACAACAAAGGTCATCTAGTCCAATCCTCTGCAATGCAGGAATTGCAGTTCTGGTGGTTCCCTCCCTGAGAGAAATGAGGTTGCAGGGAACCAGGCAGAGGGCCTTCTCGGTGGTGGCACCTGCCCTGTGGAACACCCTCCCATCAGATGTCAAGGAAATAAACAACTATCTAACGTTTACCATAGCCATTGAGCCAATCATCCATCTCCTACTACATTTCTGAGAAATACACCACCACTATCTAACAGGGACGTGGGTGGCGCTGTGGGTAAAAGCCTCAGCGCCTAGGGCTTGCCGATCGAAAGGTCGGCGGTTCGAATCCCCGCGGTGGGGTGCGCTCCCGTCGTTCGGTCCCAGCGCCTGCCAACCTAGCAGTTCGAAAGCACCCCTAAGTGCAAGTAGATAAATAGGGACCGCTTACAAGCGGGAAGGTAAACGGCGTTTCCGTGTGTGGCTCTGGCTCGCCAGAGCAGCGATGTCACGCTGGCCACGTGACCCGGAAGTGTCTCCAGACAGCACTGGCCCCCGGCCTCTTGAGTGAGATGGGCACACAACCCTAGAGTCTGGCAGGACTGGCCCGTACGGGCAGGGGTACCTTTACCTTTACCTTTATCTAACGTTTAAATGACATCTGAAGACAACCCTGTTTAAGAAAGTTGATGTTTAAAAGACATCTGAAGACAACCCTGTTTAAGAAAGTTTTGAATGTTTGATGTTCTATTGTGCTTTTAATTCTGTTGGGAGCCGCTCATAGTGGCTGGGGAAACCCAGTCAGATGGGTTTCCCCAGCCACTGGGGACTCCCTGGAAAAGACCCTGGAAAAGATTGAGGGCACAAGGAGAAGGGGACGACAGAGGACGAGATGGTTGGACAGTGTTCTCGAAGCTACCAGCATGAATTTGACCAAACTGCAGCAGGTAGTGGAAGACAGGAGTGCCTGGTGTGCTCTGGTCCATGGGGTAACGAAGAGTCAGACATGAATAAACGACTAAACAAAAACAACAACAGGGAGACACTTGTGCCTCTTCATCAGCCTGACTCATCTCTGCCTCTTGGCCTCCCTCCACTCCTGTTTCAGCTTCTGCCTACGATTCTGGGCTTCTCTCTGCCACAGACTCTCCCAGCTCACTACGCCCTGTTCTCTCTTCAGCTTCCAGCACCTCCTTCTTCCCAGTCTTCTCCCTCTCATCGTTGTCCCCACCACCACTCCCTGGGCTCTGAGCCTTCTTCCTTTGGTGATTCCCCAACTGGTTCCTCCCACCATTCATTTGCAACCAACCAGCCCATGATACTTCTTTCTGGATATGAATTTGTCATGGTAAGGAAGGGAAGTCTCAATGGATGGCTGTGAAAGGTTTGCCTGACTCTACAGATGACTCATGCTGAATATCTCCCTTAGCAATTTAATAGCATTTTTTTTTGGGGGGGGGGAGGTGTTTGGAATGCAAGTCGAACTGCGAGATCGATGTGCTTCTTTCCTGACCCCTCCGAAAAGGATCTCTTTCAAGAGTCCTCGGTCCCCAGCTGACCAAGCTGGTCATCAGAGCGGGAGGGTGATGACTGCGGAATAACAATGCGACACCTCCTTTTTGCGGATCAAAACCATCTGCACGATTAGATCATTCCCAAACAGCTTCAAAACAAACAGCACTGATCAGGACTCCATGCGGGGTTAACGCCTGCAGAATTTCCCCTTCTGGGGACCAGTTTTCATGTATCGCAGAATAAAGCGGTACGGCTCTCCCAGGGCTCTACCACTTCAGGATGAAGGTGGAGGGGTAGAGTTTGCATGTGCAAATGCCCTCCCAAAAATAAAAATAAATGACACTCCTCCCTGTTTATAGGAAAAACAGTGCGTCGTGTATAGAACTGTGCCCTGATTTGGGTGCTGCAAGTTAAGAAGGGTATAGACCAGAAATAGGGGACTCCAGTGAGCCACAAATCACTATGTTACCACTTTAAACAGTCCTGGATTCCCCCAGAGCATCCTGGGATTTGTAGTTTGTTAAGGGTGTTGAGAGTTGTTTGGAGACCCCTATTCCCCTTCCCAGACCTACAATTCCCAGAGCACCCTAGGGAGAGGGACTGATTGTTAAACCACTCTGGGAATTGTAGCTCTGGGAAGGGAATAGGGGTCTGAACAGCACCCTTAAGAAACTAAATTTCCCAGGATTCTCTGGTGGTTCGAGATGACTGTTCAAAGTGGTACCATAGTGCTTTACACACCAGTGTGGTGTAGCAGTCAGAGTTTCAGACTTAGGACCTTGGAGATCACGATTCAAATCCCTACTTAGCCACGAAGCTCACCTTTGGGCTAGTCACTGCTTTTCAGCTTAACCTACCTCACAGGGTTGTCGTGAGGATTAAATGAGGAGCGGGAAGAAACTTGTACACCACCTTGAGCTGCCTGGAAAGTCAAAAGTGGGATATAAAGGTAAAGGGACCCCTGGCCATTAGGTCCAGTCGTGGCCAATTCTGGGGTTGCGGTGCTCATCTCGCTTTATTGGCCAAGGGAGCCGGCGTACAGCTTCCGGGTCATGTGGCCAGCATGACTAAGCCGCTTCTGGCGAACCAGAGCAGCACATGGAAATTCCGTTTACCTTTCCCGCCAGAGTGGTACCTATTTATCTACTTGCACTTTTTTGGTATGCTTTCGAACTGCTAGGTTGGCAGGAGCAGGGACCGAGCAATGGGAGCTCACCCTGTTGCGGGGATTCGAACCGCTGACCTTCTGATCGGCAAGTCCTAGGCTCTGTGGTTTAACCCACTGCGCCACCCACGTCCCTAAGGTGGGATATAAAATCCAACAAATAAAGAAATAAAGTACAGTATGGCCAAACTATTTATTTGCCACCTGAAATGGTACAGCCTCAAAAAGGCTTTTAACCACTTGACGTTGCAGAAAGCATAATTTGGCCGCAATTTATATATTTATTTATTTATTGTTACATTTATATCCTGCCATTCCTCCCAGAAGCTCAAGGCGACATCTCCTCATTTCCACTGTCTGTCATCCCCACACCGATCCTGTGAGGTAGGGCTAGGCAGAACAATAGAGGAAAGGCAGATTTGTCAAAGCTCCTTGCAAGGCATTTTTGAACCTTGAGGCGGCCAGTTCCTTAATACTGAAACGTCACAGCTTGTAGTTAAGCTTCACCCTAGATGGGAGGAGGGTTCCTTGGTTTTTATTTGCCTGAATGACGACAGAAACTAATGAAATGGTGTCATTGATTACTCAAAGGCTAATAAACTGCGGGGCAAAAAAGCTTCTGCAAGAGGACAGGAAGAAGCGAAAGCCGTTGAAAGCTGCAATTAATCACATTTGCTCATCATCCAATTTATTTAATTCACTGAGTTCAAGAGAAAGGGTTTTTGGTTTTTGAAAAAAGACTCAGGCCTTTAGCGTATCACACAGTCAGTAACTCCAGCGTCTGTTTAATTGTATTTTGCTCCCCTCTCACTTTGTCTGTCAGTGAAACCATCTCAGCCCCAGCAGCAACGCTATTAATTGATAATATGTTCATTATACACCCATCAGAAACTACTTCTGCAAGAGGAGCCGCAGAGTATATAATGAACAATGGGCTGCAACAGAGTGAGCCAACCACAGCCAGTGTGGTAGAGTGGTCAGAGTGTTGGACTAGGACCAGGGTTCGAATCCCTGCTTGGCCATGAAGCTCGCTGGGTGAGCTTGGGCCAGCGACTGCTAGGAAGCTGTTGTGTCGATTGCATGAGGAGGGTGAACCATTAATGCCACCTGTGGAAGTGAGTTCCATAGTTCCATAACAATGTGCTGCTTGAAGAAATACCATACTTTTCCGTGTATAAGACGCCCCCATGTATAAGACGGCCCCTATTTTTGGGGACTCACATTTAAGAAAATGGGGGGAGATGGCACAGAGTTGCTAAAGTATTTTGGGGGGAGGATTGCCCAAAGTTTTTGAGTTTTTTTGCGGAGGATTGCCCAGACTTGTTGAGCTTTTGGGGGGGGTCACCCAGGGTTGTTGAGGTTTTTTAGGGGGAATTGCCAAAAATCGCTCACCCGTCATCTGTCCCCTCGCCAACAGAAGCTGCCAATCGCCTGCCCAATTGCCGCAGCGTCAGCCAATCAACACCACCCATTGACGCAGCAACAATTAAAATGTACAATAGCTGTGGCAGCAACCAACCAAAACTCCACCCTACACACCATGATGTGTACACTTATTTGTTGTTGTTGTTTAGTCCTTTAGTCGTGTCCAGCTCTTTGTGACCCCATGGACCAGAGCACGCCAGGCACTCCTGTCTTCCAGTGCCTCCCACAGTTTGGTCAAACTCATGCTGGTAGCTTCGAGAACAGTGTCCAACCATCTCGTCCTCTGTCATCCCCTTCTCCTTGTGCCCTCAATCTTTCCCAACATCAAGGTCTTTTCCAGGGAGTCTTCTCTTCTCATGACGTGGCCAAAGTACTGGAGCCTCAGCTTCACGATCTGTCCTTCCAGTGAGCACTCAGGGCTGATTTCCTTAAGAATGGATAGCTTTGATCTTCTTGCAGTCCATGGGACTCTCAAGAGTCTTCTCCAGCACCATAATTCAAAAGCATCAATTCTTCAGCGATCAGCCTTCTTTATGGTCCAGCTCTCACTTCCATACATCAGTACTGGGAAAACCATAGCTTTAACAATACGGACGTTTGTTGGCAACTTTACACACCATGTATAAGACGACCCCCATTTTTCAGTATGATTTTTAAAGGGGAAAAACATCGTCTTATACATGGAAAACTACAGTACGGTACTTCCTTTTATCTGTCCCTGGAAATCCACAAGTTCTAGCCCCGTTATGAGAGAAGAAGGAAAACATTTCTCTCTCCACTTTCTCCATGCCTACAAGGTTCTCAGGGCAGCCATCAATTTGAGGCTTTGCAGCTCATTGTTGCGACAGGGAAAGAGAAAGTAAATAAAATCCTTGCTCATCAAATTAAAAGTGGTTCGTAAGCTGGCTACTGGACTGATAGGCAATTTAGTACGGAGGGGGAACCCTAAAAATTAATGGTTGTAATTTATCTTCTCTGTTATTGTTCTCGTAGATGTGTTCCACCTCCCAGTTCCTCGTCTCATCATCCTCCGTCTTGAACGCACGCCCAAAGTGATCTTGGCACCCCACCAAAATTCTACTGATAGTGAAAACTGAAATTCCTTTAACCTGTGGGATGTTTAATGGCAGCTTTGAGAAGAGACTTAGCTGGTGGTAGTGATTAATTCCTCTAATTCTTTCTCTCTTTTTTCTTCTTTCCCCCCAAATATGCTATGCAAAAGAACAAGGAATAAACAAGAACGAAGTAATCTCTGTGCATTATAAATGTACCATGTACACAAAACAAAGTACCGTATTTTTTGCTCTATAAGACTCACTTTTTCCCTCCTAAAAAGTAAGGGGAAATGTGTGTGTGTGTGTCTTATGGAGCGAATGCAGGCTGCGCAGCTATCCCAGAAGCCAGAACAGCAAGAGAGATAGCTGCTTTCACTGCGCAGCAATCCCTCTTGTTGTTCTGGCTTCTGAAATTCAGAATATTTTTTTTCTTGTTTTCCTCCTCCAAAAACTAGGTGCGTCTTGTGGTCTGGTGCGTCTTATAGAGTGAAAAATACGGTGCCTACAAACATACTCGCGGTCTCTCTCAAGCCGTTGGGAAGGATCTAAACTTATTTAGACCTTGACTGAACCACCGCTTCCAGAAATTAATAAAAGGCAGCCAGCTTGATAAAAAGCTTTTTCCATTTCTATCTACTTTCTCTTACAACCACAAATTCGGAGTTTTAGGGCGTTTCTGCATGTTTCTGAACTTTGTGTGCTTCTTTAATGAAGGAAATAAACACTTCAGCTGTTAAAAGATTTCAGGGGACATTCGGGCTACTATTATTTATTCAACTACCTATAGAGCAGGGGTCACCAACCTAAGACCCATGGGCCGGAAGCAGCCCGCGGAGGTTGTTTGACCGGCCGATGAGCCACTCCCGAACTGAGCCGCCCATTTGCACGTTGCGCTAAACCAGCGCAGGGACTTGCTTCCGCAGCGCCAGAAATCATGCTCAGACGGTGGAAACAGCGGGCACAATCCAGCCCACAGAGGGGTCTCCACGGGACCGATCTGGCCCAGGCAAGATAAACCTTGCCAACCCCTGCTATAGAGGCTTTTTTATATATATACAGTGGTACCTCAGGTTACATACGCTTCAGGTTACATACACTTCAGGTTACAGACTCCGCTAACCCAGAAATAGTACCTCAGGTTAAGAACTTTGCTTCAGAATGAGAACAGAAATCACAGGCCAGTGGCGCGGCGGCAGCAGGAGGCCCCATTAGCTAAAGTGGTGCTTCAGGTTAAGAACAGTTTCAGGTTAAGAACGGACCTCTGGTACGAATTAAGTACTTAACCTGAGGTACCACTGTGTTGTTGTTGTTTAGTCGTTTAGTTGTGTCCGACTCTTCGTGACCCCCTGGACCAGAGCACGCCAGGCACTCCTGTCTTCCACTGCCTCCCGCAGTTTCGTCAAACTCATGGTGGTAGCTTCGAGAACACTGTCCAACCATCTCGTCCTCTGTTGTCCCCTTCTTCTTGTGCCCTCCATCTTTCCCAACATCAGGGTCTTTTCCAGGGAGTCTTCTCTTCTCATGAGGTGGCCAGAGTCTTGGAGCCTCAGCTTCAGGATCTGTCCTTCCAGTGAGGGCTCATTTCCTCAAGAATGGATAGGTTTGATCTTCTTGCAGTCCATGGGACTCTCAAGAGTCTCCTCCAGCACCATAATTCAAAAGCATCAATTCTTCAGCCATCAGCCTTCTTTATGGTCCAGCTCTCACTTCCATACATCACTACTGGGGAAACCATAGCTTTTACTATATGGACCTTATATATAAAAAACAGAGCAATATTTCTGTGGCATGTCGAGAACCACACAATCCAGCATCAAAAATTGAGGGGGCGGCATTCAGTGTATGATAAAAGGTATTCTTCTCGTCAGTCTTTGCTAAATTCGTGAGGGGAAGGGACCTAGTTTTGGCTGCTGACAAAAATGCACAACCAATTATGAAGCTGTCATGGTCCAAGAATCAGATCCCCTATTACCCAAGGAGGGGGAGATGGTCTTGAGTCAGAGGATGGGAGCACAGGAATCTGCCTTATACCGAGTCGGACAATTTGGTCCACCCAGCTCAGTCCTGTCTCCACTTACTGCCATCAGCCCTGTCTCCCTGCCCTGCCTGGAGATGCCAGGGACCGAAACAAAGATTGTCTGCATATCCCCTGCAGGTGTACAAAAGGCCTGGGCAAGAAGGCATACTCTTGGGGCAGGATGTAGCTCAGAGGCAAAACATTTTCCTTGCAAGCAGAAGGTCCCAAGTTCAAGCCCCCACCATCTCCATATAGGGCTGGGAGAAACCTCTACATGAAACCCTGGAGGGCTGCTGCCAGTCAGTGTAGGCGATATGAAGCTCAACGGAGCAATGGCCAGACTCAATACAGTGGTACCTCAGGTTACATACGCTTCAGGTTACAGACGCTTCGGGTTACAGACTCCGCTAACCCAGAAATATTACCTTGGGTTAAGAACTTTGCTTCAGGATGAGAACAGAAATGGTGCTCCAGTGGCGCAGTTTCAGTTTCAGGTTAAGAACGGACCTCCAGAACAAATTAAATTCTTAACCCGAGGTACCACTGTATAAGGCAACTTCTTGTGTACTTGCATTCCTGTGTTCTCAAACCCTCCAAGTCTTCCTATTTTCCAGGGACAGTCCTAGATTTATGGACGCCATCCCAGTTTCTGATTTGATCCTGGAAAGTCCTGCTTTTCCTTAAAGGTAAAGGGACCCCTGACCATTAGGTCCAGTTGCTGATGACTCTGGGGTTGTGGCGCTCATCTCTCTTTTTTGGCCGAAGGAGCCGGCGTACAGCTTCCGGGTCATGTGGCCAGCATGATTAAGCCGCTTCTGGCGAACCACAGCAGCGCATGGAAATGCCGTTTACCTTTCCACTGGAGTGGTACCTGTTTATCTACTTGCACTTTGATGTGCTTTCAAACTGCTAGGTGGGCAGGAGCAGGGACCGAGCAACGGGAGCGAACAGCTGATCTTCTGATCGGCAAGCCCTAGGCTCAGTGGTTTAGACCACAGCACCACCCGTGTCCCTCCTTGATTTTCCTTAAAAGGGTAAAGGGTAAAGGGACCCCTGACCATTAGGTCCAGTCATGACCGACTTTGGGGTTGTGGTGCTCATCTCGCTGTATTGGCCGAGGGAGTCGGCGTACAGCTTCCGGGTCATGTGGCCAGCATGACTAAGCCGCTTTTGGCGAACCAGAGCAGCAGGAGCAGGGACCGAGCGATGGGAGCTCACCCTGTCATGGGGATTCGAACCGCCGACCTTCTGATCGGCAAGCCCTAGGATCTGTGGTTTAGACCACAGTGCCACCCACGTCCCTCCTTGCTTTTCCTTAAAAGGTAAAGGGTCCCCTGACCATTAGGTCCAGTCGTGGCCGACTCTGGTGTTGCGCCGATTATCTCGCTTTATTGGCTGAAGGAGCCAACATACAGTTTCCGGGTCATGTGGCCAGCATGACTAAGCCGCTTCTGGCGAACCAGAGCAGCACACGGAAACACCGTTTACCTTCCTGCCATAACGGTATCTATTTATCTACTTGCACTTTGACGTGCTTTCGAACTGCTAGGTTGGCAGGATGGTTTTCCTTAAGACGTTCCTGTTTTCATCAGAGAACACCAGCAACAACCGACTAACCAGCCACCCTTTAACAACGCCACTCTCCCCTCTCGCAGCCGTGCTTGCCAACAGAAAAGGCCAGTGTTTCCAAAATTGCACCTGTGCCCAATGAACAGAGTCAGGCATGCAACTCGTGCCGCAGCAACCTCCATCGCAGAGGAGCACCATAAATTAGTCCCCAGAGTCAGCAGGAGATTAATCACTTGTATTATCTCTTAACTCCTTTTCTGGCACAACTTAAACACAGCGAAAACAGAGGGTGGGCAGATCCACTCGGCATCTGACATCATCCGAGGCTGGCTTAGGGTGACGACTGTGCTTTCCAGCAATTGGGGTGCAAGTCCCAAGATCTCCCGTGGGAAATGGTGTTCTTTCTACCAGTTTCCACTAGGAAGAAGCAAAGGTAGGCATTCAATGTTTCTGAGTCAAGTTGACAGAAACCTACTTGCAAGGAATTATTTTCTCTCAATTTCTGTTCTCCTGTGAAATCCCCCAGTGCAACACACAATCTAAAACACAAATTCCTTCCCCTACACCAGCACCCCTAATTCCCCTCAAATGCACCCAAAAGTAAGCCTTTGGATCCTGCCAAATCATGCCAAAATCTCCAGTGCCATTTTGCTCCGCCGCTTAAAATTGGAAGTTGCATTCCCTAGTTGCAGAAAAATATATATGTACCCACAGCAGTCGAGAAGGCTAGCTCTGCTGCAGAAAACCAAGATATCCATTTCTCTATACTCTGTAGGGAACAAAGGCCTGATTCTGATAAGGCATAAGGCATTTTTCCAAATGACACTCCATGCCTCTAATTCCCATCCCCAGTGGTTGAGAGTAATAAATAAAACCACTTCTGTCTACTTTCGTGTAACTGCACACCCAAAATTTGCCTTAGGCAGGATGGTTTAGCCTGTCTAATGGTAGGACCGGCCCTGACTAGGTTAATTTTCAGTGGATTATGCTGCTAATTCCCATACATAAAAACAAAGCTTGGATACCTAGCTATATTCCTGCACGTCTCCGGTGCCAGGAGGGTCTCTGTAAACCCGGCATCTGGGAATTTACCTCGTCAAATACTCCTACAGCCTAATTATGATAACCAATTCCAGTCCGCAATGTTTCACACAGCTCGGTTGTCAAGGAGACTTTTCTTCCCAAGCTACAAGTTCTCCTTCTCGCTCTCAACAGAAGCAAAGAGACTTAGGCAGGATATGAAATTCTTGCTGAATCCTCTGCAAGAGAACAAAGGCATTTGCAGCCATCGTCTTGGACCAGTAGGAAAAGCCCAAGGTTGTAATTTAATCTGGTCCACAGTCATTTATATGCATTAGGAGTCATAAATGAATTCTAGGATGGCACCAGTGATGTGCTAATGTCATTGCAATGGTGGGGGTTTTTTTTTAAGGCTATAAATATTTCACATAGGTAGGCAGTGCTGATAAAACAGATCTTTTTCTTCCAGAGGTTAAAAACACAAACACCAGAATATAGCAGCAGATTTGCCCCTGTCCTTTGCAGACCAACCCAGTTCACATAACCCCAGAAGAAAGCTAAAAGGTGGATGGGGATGCCCTGCAGAAAGCAGTGGTTTTTTTAATCTATGGATTTGTTTATGTATGTATATATAAATCTCCCTGGCCCATTTTTCATTGCACAGCAATTTCAGAGCAGGTACAACCAAAACAGTTTCAAATTCACAATATGATGACTTAAAAACAAGGCAGGTGAGTTACATGCAGCCAACGAAAAACATCAATACTGGCATCAGATTTCTCTAAAAAATCTGGGCAAATAAAAGAAAAAGCCCTGCTGGATCCAGCCAAAGAGTCATGTGGTCACAACCATCCTGTTCTCACAACCGTCACCCAGGTGCCACCAATGGAAAGCCCTCAAAGAGGACCCAGAGCAGGACAGAATTCTGCCCATCGGCAACTCCCAGCTAGTGGCTTAGCGTGGGTTGCCAGTGCCCAGGGCCACACGGTGGGGGGGGCAGACTACATGTGCATTCAACTGCCTAACAGCAACCATGTCACCCAGGAGGTCACAGCCAGAGAGAAAAGAGGTGTTCTGTTGTCTGGATAACTCACTTCCTGGTTCGCATGGAGAAGCTGTTTTCAACGGAACCCGGAAACAGAAAGCGCGGGGCTGTTATTGAGGCAGCACCACCGGGTGTTGGAATTTTGAGCCCCTAACAATTTTGTGCCCAGGGCAACCACTCACTTCCCACACTACGGCACTGCTCCCACCAAATGGTAGCGAGAGACATAGTGCCCAGGACTGCCAATACGTCCAGGATTTCCCAGAGATATCCAGGATTTGTCCGTTGGAAATAACATCTGGGCAGGATTTCTAAAAAGCCCAGGGCGTATGCCAACCCATTTTGGAAGTGTTGATATTATTATTATTATTATTATTATTATTATTATTATTATTATTATTATTATTATTATTACCCCGCCCATCTGGCAGGGCTTCCCCAGCCACTCTGGGCGGCTTCCAACAAAATATTAAAATACAATAGTCTATTAAACATTAAAAGCTTCCCTAAACAGGGCTCCCTTCAGATGTCTTCTAAAAGTCTGGTAATTGTTTTTCTCTTTTACATCTGGTGGGAGGGCGTTCCACAGGGCAGGTGCCACTACTGAGAAGGCCCTCTGCCTGGTTCCCTGTAACTTGGCTTCTCACAGTGAGAAGACCCTCCCAGAAGGCCCTCCCAGACGCACTGGGAAACCTCCTCTGAGAGCAGGTGGTTCTTGTTGCCATCTCTGAACCAGGATGGGTGGAATACTCCCCTCACAGCCAATGCAGTAATGGAGCAAAATAACCTGTCCACAGCAGAGCCTAACTGGAAGGAAACAAGGCCAGAGAAGCAAATCATACTGGGGCACAGCAGGCAAACTCTTCTCTAGGCAGGTACTATGAGAACAGAAAGGCTGAGGGAGAGCAACGTTGTGGTTAAAGGGCAGGACTGGTGACATCATAGATGTGGAATACTATGATTATTTTGGTGCTAGCCTGATCACCGTGGAAGAGCAGCACGATATAAACATAAATGTAATTATCAATGTAATTACGGTGTTGCCAGGATACAGCTCCGGCTGACAACGTCTTCTCCAGCTCACAACTGCCATCACTGAAGCCACCAGAGGAAGAGGAAGCAGCAGCCCATTCTGTTGTGCTTAGATCCAGCTACGTGCTCTTTTTAATTACTAAGAACTACTGCCTGCGTTTGGTTTTTCCCCACCTCATCTGTCTCCTGAGAAATCTCTATGTGGGACAAGAAGCTACAGTTAGAACTGGATATGGAACAACTGATTGGTTCAAAATTGGGAAAGGAGTATGACAAGGCTGTATATTGTCTCCTTGCTTATTTAACTTATATGCAGAATTCATCATGCGAAAGGCTGGGCTGGATGAATCCCAAACTGGAATTAAGGTTGCCGGAAGAAATATCAACAACCTCAGATATGACACAACCTTGATGGCAGAAAGTGAGGAGGAATTAAATAACCTTTTAATGAGGGTGAAAGAGGAGAGCACAAAATATGGTCTGAAGCTCAACATCAAAAAAACTAAGATCATGGCCACTGGTCCCATCACCTCCTGGCAAATAGAAGGGGAAGAAATGGAGGCAGTGAGAGATTTTACTTTCTTGGGCTCCATGATCACTGCAGATGGTGACAGCAGCCTCAAAATTAAAAGACGCCTGCTTCTTGGGAGAAAAGCAATGACAAACCTAGACAGCATCTTAAAAAGTAGAGACATCACCTTGCCAACAAAGGTCTGTATAGTTCAAGCTATGGTTTTCCCAGTAGTGATGTATGGAAGTGAGAGCTGGATCATAAAGAAGGCTGATGGCTGAAGAATTGATGCTTTTGAATTATGGTGCTGGAGGAGACTCTTGAGAGTCCCATGGACTGCAAGAAGATCAAACCTATCCACTCTTAAGGAAATCAGCCCTGAGTGCTCACTGGAAGGACAGATCCTGAAGCTGAGGCTCCAATACTTTGGCCACCTCAGGAGAAGAGAAGACTCCCTGGAAAAGACCCTGATGCTGGGAAAGATGGAGGGCACAAGGAGAAGAGGACAACAGAGGATGAGATGGTTGGACAGTGTTCTCGAAGCTACCAGCATGAGTTTGACCAAACTGCGGGCAGTGGAAGACAGGAGTGCCTGGCGTGCTCTGGTCCATGGGGTCACGAAGAGTCGGACACGACTAAACGACAACAACCCCTCTCTTTTCCTTTTGTGCCATGACCTTTTAGAGTCTGAGCCTGAAGGGTTATCTCTTATTCTCAATCTCTGCAAGCCTTTTTCCAACTGTACAGTGGGACAGAAATGCTTCTAGGCAATCACTTAATTCGTTTGGCACTGCAAAAAGATTAAGGGTGTCCTTTTTGAAAGCCAGTTAGTGAGCTTCTTCCCTTATTCCCTATCCTCTGCCCTTTGCTCTGCAACTCATTCATTCATCCTTGCATCACTATCTTCGGCCACAGCATGCTTCCCAACAGTGACGCTGATGCTCTTCCACATTCCCAGGAGCCACAAATTCTACTTCTCAAGCACTAAATCGGAAGACTCGTTTCTGCTGCACTGAGTTAATTTAATCCTTCTCCCCAAGAAAGAGGAGAGGCAAGGAAAATTCATCTTCAATTAAAACTCCATTTAATTTGTTGCAAGGAAGTCAGAAAATGAAAAGAAATGGAGCTGCCCCAACAAGCTGATATTAGCGCATCCCTGGCCGGGCCAGACTTCTGCCGGCTACTGCAAAGTGACAAAACGTGAAAGAGCTTGGATGGCTTTTGGGTGCCCTCTGGACCTTGCCGGGCTCCAGCTCCCATCATCCTTTGGGCCACACCAGCTGCGGGGGCTGATGGGAGTTGGGGTTCCACAAGATACAGAGGGCACTAGGTCGGGGAAAGTTGGCCTAAGCCTAAGATATATTGAAAAAGGAAAGAAAAAGGTGCCCCAAGACTGTAATTTGGCTATAATATTTATGCCCTTACCATTTACAGTGGACGCTCGGGTTGCGAACGTGATCCGTGCAGGATGCACGTTCACAACCCGCAGCGGTGCATCTGCGCATGCGTGGGTTGCGATTCAGCGCTTCTGCACATGCACAAAGCATGATTTAGCCGTTGTGCGCGTGCGCGACCCCCAAAACCCAGAAGTAACCCGTTCCGGTACTTCCAGGTTCCGGCAGGTCCGTAACCCAAAAACAAGCAACCTGAAGCATCAGTAACCCGAGGTATGACTGTACCGCCAAACTTTCTGGCAGCAAGACCCTCGGGAGGTTGTGAACTCTCCTTCAGGGGAGGTTTTCAAGCAGAGGTTGGATGACCATCTGTCGTGGACGCTTTAGCTGAGATTCCTGCATGTCAGGGAGTTGGACTAGACAGGGGCGTAGCCAGCTGCTCTGGAGCAGCGGGGGCAGGGCAAGCCACCCATGGGTGCAGCGCAGCAATCCACGTACAGGGGCGGGGCAATCCGCGCACAGGGGTGACGTGGCAATCCACCCGGGGGACAGCACGGTGAGCTGCCCACAGAGTCGGCCTGGCGGACACAAGCCCCTGGCTTGCATCATGGTGCTCTGTTGCACCAGAAGTGGTTTAGTAGTCATGACCTGGAAAGCTGTCTGTGGACAAACGCCAGCTCCCTCGGCCTGAAAGCGAGATGAGTACCACAACCCCAGAGTCGCCTTTGACTGGACTTAACCATCCAGGGGTCCTTTACCTTTTACCTTACCAGTTCCTTGAGACAGCTGATTTGACCCCAGTAAATCCGTCTGGATTACTGCAACACACTCTATGCAGGGGCTGCCTTTGACAAGTGCTCAGAAACTTCCACTGGTTCAAAGAGCTGCAGCCAGATTGCTGAGCAGGGCAGGTTATCGGAAGAGCAGACAACTGCCTTGTCACCACAGTTCCACTGGCTATCGGTCTGTTTCCAGGTACAATTCAAAGCACTGGTTAGGACCTATAAAGCGCTACATGGCTTAGGTCCAAGCTCTCTGAAAGACCATATTCCCTCATATGAACCTGCCCGGATTTTATGATATTCAGGGAAGGCCCTTCTCTCAGTCCCGACACCCTCACAGGTACTCTTGGTGGGGATGTAGGAGAAGGGCCTTCTTGGTGGCTGCTCCCAGACTTTGGAACTTCCTCCCTAGAGAATCTAGAATGGCTCTCTCCTTGTCCTTCTGCCATCAGAGGAATAAAGGTAAAGGTAAAGGTACCCCTGCCCGTACGGGCCAGTCTTGACAGACTCTAGGGTTGTGCGCTCATCTCACTCTATAGGCCGGGAGCCAGCGCTGTCCGCAGACACTTCCGGGTCACATGGCCAGCGTGACAAGCTGCATCTGGCGAGCCAGCGCAGCACACGGAACGCTGTTTACCTTCCCGCTGGTAAGCGGTCCCTATTTATCTACTTGTACCTGGGGGTGCTTTCGAACTGCTAGGTTGGCAGGCGCTGGGACCGAACGACGGGAGCGCACCCCGCCGCGGGGATTCGAACCGCCGACCATGCGATCAGCAAGTCCTAGGCACTGAGGTTTTACCCACAGCGCCACGAATACCTTGTGCCAACTGGCTTTTGGGAACTGAATGAAAGGACTGGTGCCATGCTGTTTTTATTGTAAATATTTGCAGGTTTTAAAACAGATTATATATATAGTTTTAATTCTATTAATGTCTAATTGCTTTTAATGAATATTTTTTTTTCCTATGTTTTTAACAATTCTTGTTTTTATCTGTAAGCCTCCTTGAGTCCCATCAGGGGAAAACGCAGGGTATAAATCATCGTCAACAACAACAACAACAACAACAGTTTCTTGCACTCGTATTTCAAACAAGCAAGTGGAAGGTATACAGAGAAGCCAGCAATGACCTTCTCAGACCTTTCCCCACTTGCCCACACATTAACTTGTTTATTGTGCAAATTGTTCGTTATTATTCAAAACAAAGTAGCTGAAACTTGCCTCTCCAGATTTGCCCAAGGGAATGAACAATCATAAGACCTTGTTGGAAAAAAACTGAAGCAATTCCTAAACTACATTACAATCTGTGCAAACAATTTTTTGGCAAAGGCTTTTCACACTGCACTGAAATGCATCTGCTCACCGGATCAATCGCATTAGTCTGGATTCTTCCTTATTCCCAAAAGGAATGGAGAACCTGATCAGCCCTCTAAGCAAGCAAGTACAGTGGTGCCTCGCAAGACGAAAAGAATCCGTTCCGCGATTCTCTTCGTCTAGCGGTTTTTTCGTCTTGCGAAGCAAGCCCATTGACAGCTTAGCGGATTAGCGCTACAGCGGTCTAGCGGCTTTTCGCAATCAGCTGTTAAGCGGGTTATCAGCGGAGCAGCTGATAGGCGGTTTAGCGGCTTAGGAAAAGGGGGGAAAGCGGGGAAAAACCCGCGGGGACGCGCAAGATTTTTTCATCTTGCGAAGCAACCCCATAGGGAAATTCGTTTTGCGAAGCACCTCCAAAACGGAAAACCCTTTCGTCTAGCGGGTTTTCCGTCTTGCGAGGCATTCGTCTTGCGGGGCACCACTGTAGAAGGGGAGGAGCATTTGACCCTGAACTGCCTGCAAACACCCCTCCAAAGTACTAAATCAGGCACCCCCAAACTCAGCCCTCCAGATGTTTTGGGACTACAATTCCCATCATCCCTGACCATTGGTCCTGTTAGCTAGGGATGATGGGAGTTGTAGTCCCAAAACATCTGGAGGGCCGAGTTTGGGGATGCCTGTACTAAAGCAAAAAGGTGCACTTGTTTAATACCAACTGGGCAAGGATTTCCTTGTATGTAAGCACACAGACTCAGGGGGCTATTTCCATGAGGTCCAGGTTCATGCCAACATAGAAATATTCCAAGATTTCCTCCAGAAACAGCAGCAGCAGCACACACAATTCCACACTGAACTGTCATTCCCAAAACAGCAATCCAAAATGTGCGACAGCAATGTTGTGAGAAGTAAAACAGAACATTCACAAAACAGTACACCCTGCAAGTAAAATTCTAGGCATGTACTCTCAGCAGATTTCCATGGGAAGAGAGCAAGCTATAAGACGGGCTATCTCACACCACATCGCTCAAGATTAACGAGGTAGAATTTCTCGTTTGCTGCCAAGATGCATGCATTTGGGGGGGGGGGACCTGGTCAGCCAAATTTGTGTCTTGGCATTCAAACAAACGTCAACCTAAGCAGCATTCTGCTGGCCATCACGCATTGCAAGTCCATGCCACAAAGCGATCACCCAAGCCACATGGCAGACTAGTGGGCATCAACGGCTTGACACACTGATTCAGCCAGCAGGGGCAGCCACTACCGCAAAACTCAGCAATTTCCAGTGGCCTCATTCAGTCCACATCTTCGGTGGCAAGTTCTCGAGTGCCGGGAAATCGAGGGATTGGCCTCCATGTGGGAACCAGCCCTGTCTCCGATCTTCTTCCTGCAGAGATGCTCAAGTCACTTTTGAGAGTCCAAGATGACGGACGCCCATCAATCACATTAAGCTGCCTTGAAGGCAACGTGAACGCTGTACAGTAACAGACTGTACTCTGCAATTCCCTGCGTGAAGCTCCGCACTCCTCCTTTCTTCCTTACGGGCTGCCAGCATGCTGAGCTTGCGGCAATTCCTACAGGCCAACATTTTCGTTAGACCAGCGGCTCTCCGATGTAAGGGATAGGCATTAAGAACCCGCCTGCACATTACACGACTCCCCTGGCAATCTGCCCAGCTCTGCTTGTAAAGGAAGCTGATCTTCAGATAAGGAGGGATGGAGAGGTTTGCAAGGGCTGCCTTAAATCCTTGCCGTCCTGGGATGGTGGAAGCCATTACAGGTTTGGACTCACCACAGCGGTTTCTTGCTAGAAGCAAGTGAGGGAAGAGAGTTATCAGCTGCCCAGACAATCTCCTTCCTGTTATCTCTGGCAGGTGATCTTCCCAACTCTGAACCATGGGGTAAAGCAACTGCACAATATAACAACAGGAAGGGCGGTAGGACTGGTTTGACACAGTGGGAAAAACTAGGTGTAAACTGTTTAAATTATTATTTGCTGATATTTAATTTTATTGTTTACTATTAGAGTCTAATGAATTGTTGAATATTGCTTTATTTAAGTTGCTTATTCTAAAGTTATGTTTTTATTATGACTTTTTTGCATTGGATCAGAATGTTATTAGGTGTGTGATCTTTGCTGTCCATTTAATAATAATAATAATAATAATAATAATAATAATAATAATAATAATAATGTATTATTTCTACCCCGCCCATCTGGCTGGGTTTCCCCAGCCACTCTGGGCGGCTTCCAACAAAATATTAAAAATACATTAAAATACAGTCATTAAAAACTTCCCTAAACAGGGCTGCCTTCAGATGTCTTCTAAATGTCAGATTTTGTTTTTTCTTCATCTTGTGTCAGGCTTCAAAGAATCCAATCCCCCTCCCTCACAGCTGGCAGCCAGAAATTGGAAAACAAGGTTTTTATTTCAATATTCACAGAGAGAGAGAGACGTATGATGCTGCCTCTTAGATAACGGCGTTGCTCCGAGTTGAGTCCCACCCCCTCAGTTCCTCCTATTCTATGTCATTCCTGTCCTTTCTGCCTCTGAGCTTTTTGTTCTCCTACTCTCAAGGCACACCTGGTCCTGGAAGGAGGGGTCAGGAATGCTTTCTAGAGACTCTGAGTCTGTCAGCTATCTCTCCCCGGTGCTTCCTCTTCCTCCTGCTCCTCTCCCAATATTTCCCAGCTTCTCCCCTCTGCAGCCTCTGAACTATGACCTTCTGCAAACCACTGTTCTAAATCTATACCATCTCCCTCTTCTCTGGGAAGGGCAGCAGAAGGAGGGGGAGAAGTCTCCACCATTCCTCCTAAGTCCAGTCTCTGACAGCTTGCAAACCGCCTTGTGTATAGTAACATAGAAAGGCGGTATACAAATTAAAAGTGAAATGAAATGAAAGTGAAATGAAATCTCTGGCTCAGCGCTGTCTTTAGCATATGAAACGCCGGGGTGCAAAGATCCACCCAGCGCCCCCAAATTTAGTTTAGCCCCCAAATTAACTTTTATTATGTTTATGTCAGACACCACGCTTACGTCTTATCTCTTGTTTACGTCCTGACAAGCGCCGCCGTTGTGAACAACAAGCGCCGCCGCTGGCGCGGCACGTCTTTGGTAAATGAGCGCACAAAGTTGGAAGTCCTTTAATGAAACAGTAGGTATACATTTCAGTAATACCTAGGTATATATGTATTTTGTTTTTCTAGCTTGATCAAAATTATTTATTATTTCATAACAGGTAGATAGTTAAGAGCTTAGGCGGCTTCAACAGCGGGCATCTGGCGCCCCCCCAAAAAATTTGGCACCCAGGTGCCCCGCACCCCTCGCACCCCCAGGTAAAGACTGTGGCTTATTCCTTCCCTGGTCCAGTCCTCCTCCCAAGTAGACAGGTTTTGGAGGAACAGCCCGATGCAAAGACAGGGGTTTGCAACACACATCCTTTCGAAACATGGCCATATTGTCACACACACACACCAGATCAGTTAATATCCTTGGAACAGGAAAGTTTGGATAAGAAATCAGGAAAACGCAAAGCACTCAAAGACAGGAAGCTTGAAGGATGGGTAGATGTCAGCCAGATGGAGCCAGCAGGTTTCTCCCCGAAGTGCTGCCAGCCTCGTTCCTAGAAGATGCAGCCCTTGGATGCTTTTGGGGGCTCAGCCTTTGTCAGAGGAGAAGAAGGGAAATCTAATGAGACCTGACATTTTGCTGAGAACCACACGCCTTAAGAGCACAGCGGGGTGAACCAGCTCTGTCCAAAGGAGCTGGCCAAGTTTACCGAAATGCAGCATCAGCAGCTCTCCAAAAACAGCATCTTTGAGCGGCGACAAAGAAGGCAAGGAAATGCAATTAGAAGAGGGGTTGTTTTTTCCCCCTGATGAGTGATGAATGAGAGAGACCTTCTCAAAATTATGCAGTGTGCAAAAGCAGCTCTTTTTTCATGGTTTAGTTATCTATTTCAACTGCTTCCTCTCTAGGAAGTGGGGTCACCTTACCTGCCAAATAGCAACTGAGGACGGCGGCGCAATTTTATTTGGGGTGCAGCATAGTCCCCTCTCACACCTTGTAGGCCTATTCCTAACCCCACCAGCAATTAAATTATTTTTAACATAGCATCTAACCTAGGCTTCCTCAACCTCGGCCCTCCAGATGTTTTGAGACTACAGTTCCCATCATCCCTGACTACTGGTCCTGTTAGCTAGGGATCATGGGAGTTGTAGGTCAAAAACATCTGGAGGGCTGAGGTTGAGGAAGCCTGATCTAGCCCCATCTGGACTATACAGTTCAAGCAATATCATGGCACTTTAGACAGTCGTGCCTACTCTCCAAGAACCCTGGGAATCCTATTTATTATTTATTATTATATTTTTTATATTGCCCCTTGTCTGAGGATCACAGGGCGCTTTACAATAGGGAAAAAAACAAAAAATATTTAACATGGTAACAAACAAAACTACATGCCCAATTGCGTTCCGGCTGAAAAAAACAGCCCTGAAGTGGGTCCTGAGGCCTCTTGCCCATAAAGGCAAGGGGCACAAGGTGCCAAGGCGCCAAGTTCTGGAGGGCACCAGGTAAGAGGCAGAGACTGGATGTGGCGCCTCCCAGAATCAGCTCGCCCGCCTCGCTGAAGTAGTGCCGCGCCTGGAGCCTCGCCTCTTCCCTGCCAAAAGAGCTGCCCTCCAGCTGCTGCCCACCTCCTCCAGTCCCGGAAAGCTGCCAGCAGCGCCGTAAAAAGGTCAGCAACTCTGGGAAATGGGGAGGGGTGCCGGAGGGATCTTTGCACCACAACGCTGGATATATCGTATTTTTCGCTCCATAAGACGCACCTGCCCATAAGATAGTTTTTAGAGGAGGAAAACAAGGGGGAAAATATTCTGAATGAAACAGTGGATGTATGATTTTTGTGGTTCATGCTGTGGCCACAGACATGTGATCTGATGGTGAATTTGGGGTGACCCAATGTAAAAATCCTGAGGATCCATGGGCTTTTACCTCCCCCCTCCCAGGCAGCCTCCGCTAGTGTCCCTTATCTCTCTTCCGATCCCACCAGTCAGCTGTTTCCTTTCAACACTCCCTTCCCTCTTGTTCGCCTTAGTGTCTTTTCCTTAGCTGGAGCAGTTTTTTGCTCCTCCTTTTCTTCTAATTTCTCTCCTTATTGCTTTAGTCTTCCTGTTTCCCCTCTTTGCAAGTTTGCTGTCTTTATCTCCCTCCTCCCAGGCAGCCTCCTTTATCTCTAGCGTCCCTTATCTCTCTCCCCGATCGGCAAACGATCAGCGACTTTGTTTCAACACCCACTTTCCTCTTTCAAAAAAAAAAAAAAAAGCATGATCTGCTTTTTGCCCCTGGGCAATTCGGCTCCAGGGACCACACATTCGCTCCATAAGACGCACAAACATTTCCCCTTACTTTTTAGGAAGAAAAAAGTGTGTCTTATGGAGTAAAAAATACGGTACTTGAGACGGCCCTGAGTGGGTCTACCCTTAAGCAAAACCTAGTTGACTACCACCCTACATTTCCAAGAAACACAGTTTGATAGAATTGGGTAAGTGACTAGAGATTGCCGCTTTAAATTTTTGGCTTGCTAAGCAGTGGAAAACCAAAAAGTCTCTCCCTCTCTTGAAATACAAGACTGGGAGCTTGTGGTTTGTTATCCAAGTCACCTTATACGCCACTTTATTTATGATAGTAATTTACTCCAAACAGGCAGAGGAGGGGGGGAAACTTCCAAGAGAGACAGTTATCAGCAAAATCTTTTTCCCAGGGTAATTATTTATTGCAGTTGCCAAACACAGTGCTTGAATTGCGCTTCCTCAGCTGTACAGTTATGATTTTGTCACTTTTCTGTTCTGGGCAAAGTTATGATGCCAAAGGACACGGAGGGGAGGAACCAGCAAACAATCAAAAGTGAAGCACGAATTGTAAGAGATGCTGGTCTTCGGCCTCTAGAAAAGAGACTGGCCAGTTCACATCAGAAAGCTGGAATGGCATAGTGGTTAGTGTGTTGGACTAGGACCTGGGAGACCAGGGTTCGAATCCCCATTCAGCCATGAAACTCACTGGGTGACTTGAGAGACAATCACTGCCTCTCAACCCAACCTACCTCACAGGTTTGTTGTGCAGATTAAATGAGGAAGGAGAAACCTATGTATACCACCTTGAGCTACTTGGAAGAAGGGACGTGGGTGGCGCTGTGGTCTAAACCACTGAGCCTCTTGGGCTTGCCGATCAGAAGGTTGGTGGTTCGAATCCCAGTGACGGCATGAGCTCCTATTGCTGTGCCCCAGCTCCTGCCAACCTAGCAGTTCAAAAGCACACCGGTGCAAGAAGATAGATAGGTACCGCTTTGGTGGAAAGGTAAACGGCATTTCCATGTGGTCTGGTTTCCATCACGGTGTTCTGTTGCGCCAGAAGCGGTTTAGTCCTGCTGGCCACATGACCCAGAAAGCTGTCTGTGGACAAATGCCGGCTCCCTCAGCCTGAAAGCGAGATGAGTGCCACAACCCCATAGTCACCTTTGACTGTACTTAACCCTCCAGGGGTCCTTTACCTTTACCTTACTTGGAAGAAAAGGTGGGATATTAATGCAATGAATAATAGTAGTAATAATACTATTATTAGAGCATTCACACATGGGACCGCCTCTCCCGGTATACCCCAAGGAGGACCTTAAGGTCCACAAATCACAACACTTTGGAGGTCCCGAGCCTCAAGGAGGTTAGATTGGTCTCAACTAGGGCCAGGGCCTTATCAGTACTGGCCCCGACTTGGTGGAAGGTTCTGTCACAAGAGACTAGGGCCCTGCGGGACTTGACATCTTTCCGTAGGGCCTGCAAGACAGAGCTGTTCCGCCTGGCCTTTGGTTTGGACTCAGTCTGACCCTTCTGTTTCCCTCCACTTATGGTTTTGATCTATGGGCTACTTTTAAAATGTGGCTGCATCTTAAATTGCATTTTAACCTGTATTTTAAATTGTGGTTTTTCTTTTCTTATTATGTTTTTTACTGTAATTTTACTGGTGTTAGCCGCCCTGAGCCCGGCTCTGGCTGGGGAGGGTGGGGTATAAATAAAAAATTATTATTATTATCATTATCATTATTATTATTATTATTTTTATTATTATTATTATTATTATTATTATTATTATTATTATTATTATTATTATTATCTGATTGTTGCAACATCACACCCCAAAGCATAGCTAAACAATGGAACTTGTTCCAATGAGAGACAGTGATGGCTGCGAACTCGGATGGCTTCAAATAGTGTTATGTTCTGCATTCACTGCTGGGGTCAGCATGCCTCTGTATACAATGTTAGAAATTCAGATATATAAGCTAGCTTGAGCATGTCACCATCAAGAAATTGAGGTAGGAATAAGCCAACATATGTGCAGACTGTCACTGGATCAAGTGACTTTTCTTCTTGAAGCTCTCAAAGTTCTTAACCCAGCTCAAGGTTGTCTTCTGAACTAGCCAGATGTTTATTTTATTTATTTTAATTTACTGAAGATTTTATTAGACAAACAGATTCTTAAAATACATGCAATACCAACAAAATAACATTCGCCATGTTATAAAGATTATAAAGAATATAAATATAAAAAGAAAAGAATGGAAAAGAACAGAAGAAAGAAAAAACAAAGAGAAAGAAGAAGAATGAAAGTGTGAATAAAGGCAAAGGCATAATGTTATCCACTGTTTGAATGAGCAAAGAATGAAACTTCTGACTATACCCATTGTACTAATTTACAATTAAACTATTATTTACACAGTTGCATGAAGTTGTTTTTCGTTAACTTAATTTAACTCTATCTAACAAATACGGTGGTACCTCAGGTTAAGTACTTAATTCATTCCGGAGGTCCGTTCTTAACCTGAAACTGTTCTTAACCTGAAGTACCACTTTAGCTAATGGGGCCTCCTGCTGCCGCTGCGCTGCTGGAGCACGATTTCTATTCTCATCCTGAAGCAAAGTTCTTTACCTGAGGTACTATTTCTGGGTTAGCGGAGTATGTAACCTGAAGCGTATGTAACCTGAGGTACCACTGTACTTTATATTGCATGGCTCATTCAATGCTAGCCAGATGTTTAACTGAGAATCAATCACAGTCAGTTCATTCTTTGAAAAATTGGACTTTAGAGCTGTGTTGCCGACAAAATGGTAACTAGACATTCCATTTTGGTGACTGTAACCGTGGTTAAAGGAGCCATGTGGCATCTAACTTATAAAGCTGAGTTTCTAAAACTGCTATGGGCATCTGATTGGTCACTGTCAGAACAAAATACTGGATTAAATGGGCCTTTGGCTTGACCCAGAAAGGCTTTTCTTGTGTTCTTATACAGCTAAATAATAAATATCAAAGTGAACAACATTCTTAGTTCTTAAGAAATATAACTCTCTCCAAAACAGGCAACAGACCTACTTCCTCCTTAACCAAGTCCCCTATCAACATCTCCACCTTATCCAAATTGAGCATCATTTCACTTGTCCTAACGCAGCCCACCACTGATACCTTCTCCATCCAGAAAAGCGTTGCTCAAAGTTCTCCCGAAAAGTTGTGATCACCAACAATCCCTTCTGCCAAAAACAAAAAGGAAAAGGCATCCGTGAACCCGCGACATTCCCCTTCAGAACTGCCAATGCTGACACAAAGGTCCCCCAAAAAATAGCAGATTCATCAGGACTAGCGACTTAACTCCTGGCACCATCTCCAGCTGCGTAATTCCATTAAAGCCAATAGATGCTCTCCAGGGCCAAATGTCAGCTCCGCTTCTTGTTGCTCAAAAAAAAAAAAAAAAAGATACAATATAAATAAATAAATAAAAAGCACAATGTTTGCCTACTGAACGTTCTCTATCTAACAGCATCAATGCATCTTTGCAAAAGGTATGTATTACATCTCATGTCAGGATGAGCCAAGATCTGCTAGCGGAGAGACGGCCAAAGCTTTCCGCCATTCCGATAGTCCCCTGCCAAAAGATTTGCATCGTTGCTGGAGATCTTAGCGTGATCCGGAGGATATCAAGAAGGCAGGAAGGAAAGTTCTTTGTCACTGTCATCTGAAAATTCCCTAACCTTACACACAGGTCATATAATTGTACAGTGGTACCTCGGGTTACAGACTCTTCAGGCTACAGACGCTTCAGGTTACAGACTCCTCTAACCCAGAAATAGTACCTCGGGTTAAGAACTTTGCTTCAGGATGAGAACAGAAATCGTGCGGCAGCAGTGGGAGGCCCCATTAGCTAAAGTGGTACCTCAGGTTGAGAACAGTCTTAAGAACAGACCTCCAGAATGAATTACGGTAAGTTCTTAACCCGAGGTACCACTGTAAATCCTAGAACTAACAGAGTTAACAGAAATGGCTGTTTTTTCTAGGGCTATACATTGGTACCTTGGGTTACAGGCGCTTCAGGTTACAGATGCTTCAGGTTACAGACTCCGCTAACCCAGTAATATTACCTTGGGTTAAGAACTTTGTTTCAGAATGAGAACAGAAATCACACAGCGGTGGCACGGTGGCAGTGGGAGGCCCCATAGCCAAAGTGGTGCTTCAGGTCAAGAACAGTTTCAGGTTAAGAACGGACCTCCAGAACGAATTAAGTTCTTAACCAGATGTACCACTGTACCAATTATTTGCCCATTTTGATTTTGGAGGTGCACTTTCCCGGTTTACAAGGATGTTCATGCTTTTTCACATCTCTTCTCCACAAATTTTCCCAATCCGACTTGCACTTTTAATGCAAGTTCTCCCCACACACACACACACCCATACACACACAATGTGTTCACAGCTTCTTTCTACTTCAAAAAGCGATTCCAGCCAACCAGGAGTCACATAGTGAACAAGATGTCATCCCAACACTAAGAGAACCAATCATATCTGACCATGTGCTGACATCATCAATGGCAAACAACGCTTCCTGAACTGACCACATGCCAATCAGGAACGTGCAAGCAATTGAGGGCTACGTTTTTGTCCTTTTCACAGCAATCACTGAAAAATCACCAAAGGGTGGCACTTTCAAATACTGATGAAAATGTTAGTAAATCCCCCCTTTGTTTGTTTGTTTGTTTGTTTGTTTGTTTGTTTGTTTGTTTGTTGCAATTGTATCCCACCTCTTCCTCCAAATAGCTCAAGGTAGCATCCTTGGTCCTCCCCATCCTCAGGGCCTTCTCGGCCGCGGCTCCAATCTGGTGGAACGCTCTGTCACAAGAGACTAGGGCCCTGCGGGACCTGACATCTTTCTGCAGGGCCTGCAAGACAGAGTTGTTCCACCAGGCCTTTGGTCAGGGCGCAGCCTGACTCCCTCCTCTGGCAACCTGCACAAAATTTTGCCTAATCGGTTGCCATCAATTTGATTTTAATTAATTTTTATAATGAAATATTTTTAGAATGTGTGATTATTTGACTGTTTGATTATTTGATTGTTGTTAGCCGCCCTGAGCCCGGCTTCGGCTGGGGAGGGCGGGATATAAATAAAATTTATTATATTATTATTATTATTATTATTATTATTATTATTATTATTATTTTATCCTCACAACAAACCTGTGAGGTGGGCTAAGCTGAGATTGAGGGACTGGCCAAAGGTCAGTGAAATTCATGGCCGAGTGGAGATTTGAACCCTGGTCCCCCAGGTCTTAGTCCAACACTCTAACCATTACACCACACTGTCTCTCCCTGCCCCCTCCATAGTGAGTACGACAACCATTATCTCTCCTATCAGGGATGATGGTTAAGTGGATCTTCACAGTGAGTCTTTGAACAGATGCGAAGGACAGCTGTGAAATGTGATTTTACAAGGGGGTCTCCATGCAGTTGTCATAACTCATCAACTAGCCCAGGGTGAGGTCGTAGGATTAAAGTTTGCCCGTGATAATTACAGACCAAGCGTCCTTTTTACTACTGGTCTCTGTCAGGTTGCTATCATGAATCAGTGATCTAGGTCACTGTCTCTCATCACACGCAGCAATTTCAAAAAGCAGTCCACCGCCTGCTGATTACTTGGCGAAGTTCAAATGCTGTCCAATATTTCAGCAAAACACATCTTTCTTGATTTAAGCAGGATGTCAGCAGGGATCAGAATTCTTGCCCTCTTCTCTGCTGGAGTCTGTATTTTCTTATCCTCTCAGTTTTGACACCCATTCAAATATCTGAAGCTGCAGGTGCTTCGTGAGGATTAAGGCCTATTTAGAATTACAGGTCCATCATTTTAATATAGGGCAAAGAGGTGTGGATCTGCTCAAGTTTGAAGGTTCGTTGGTTGGCATCAAAAGGGTTCTTTCTGAGGGTGGTAGCCAAGTTTTACTCAAAGTAAGCCAGTGTCAGAAACTCAGATATATAAGCTACAGTAGGTGCAAACCCTTAAACCAGGCTTACAGTCACCAAAATGAAACACCTAGCTGCCATTTTTGGACCAGATGGCTCTAAGGTCTTATTTTTCAATATGACTTTTTGGTGGCCGAGAGCCAGGTGCAAAATGCACCTGGCAAATTTCAAACACTGGAATCAACCCAAGCTACTAATTTTCAATGAGTCTACTCGAAGTAGAAGTAGCACTGGATC